>NC_058132.1:99322920-99346270 GCF_016433145.1 Gracilinanus agilis
GCCCTTTGATCCAGCCATACCATTGTTGGGTTTGTACCCCAAAGAGATCATAGATAAACAGACTTGTATGAAAATATTTATAGCTGTGCTTTTTGTGGTGGCAAAAAACTGGAAAAGGAGGGCATGTCCTTCAATTGGGGAATGGCTGAACAAATTGTGGTATATGCTGGTGATGGAATACTATTGTGCTCAAAGGAATAATAAACTGGAGTAATTCCATGTGAACTGGAAAGACCTCCAGGAATTGATGCAGAGTGAAAGGAGCAGAACCAGGAGAACGTTGTACACAGAGACTGATACACTGTGGTACAATCGAATGTAATGGACTTCTGTACTAGCAGCAATGCAATGATCCAGGACAATTCTGAGGGATTTATGGAAAAGAACGCTACCCACATTCAGAGGAAGAACTACAGGAGTGGAAATACAGAAGAAAAACAACTGCTTGAACACATGGGTTGATGTGTACATGATTAGGATGTAGACTGTTAATGACCACCCTAGAACAATTATCAATAATATGAAAATAGGTCTTGATCAATGACACATGAAGAAACCAGTGAAAATGCGAGTTGGCTATGGGGGGATGAGGGGGAACAAGAACATGAATCATGTAACCATGGAAAAAATTTCTCTAAAATATTTTTAAAAATATAATAAATGTTCCTGAGACAATTCTGATGGAAGTGATTCAGTTTCCTGGCATGGCACTGGTATTCTGTCTAGGTTTTGCAAGCATACAACAATGAGGTCATCATAATGACTCTGTAGACCCTCAATTTGGTAGGCAGCCTAATTCCTTTTCTCTCCTACACTTTCCTTCAGAGCCTCAACATCTGGCAATGTATGCACCAACCTCATCATCCATGTGGATATCCCTGGGAAGTATACTGCCACAATAAATGAACTTATCCACAGCATTCAAAATTTCTTCATTTGCTGTAATCAATGGTTCCAAATATGGATGATACAGTGCTGACTAATGGAGAACCTCTGTTTTTTGGTGTTAATTTTCAGGACAAAATGAACACATATGGCAGAGCACTGATCCATGCTCTGTTGCATCTCTGTCTCAGAGGCTGCATTGAGTACACAATTGTCTATGAACAGAAAGTCATGCACCAACTTCTCTCTCCCTTCTTTAGTCTTGGCTTATAGCCTTTGCAAGTTAAATAACTTATTGTTAGGGCAGTGATGACCTTGATGTCATTTTCATCCTCATTGAAGGCATCCAAAATATCATTGAAATCATCATGCTAAAAAGCCTGGGAGCAAGCATGAGAGCACTGTCCATTATCCAGGATCTGTGCACTAAGCATGCTACCTTAGAACTATCATTCAATATTGATGAACTTCTCCTGGCAACCAAATTTTGGCATGATCTTCCACAAGCCTTTATAACTGACAGTATCAAAGATCTCAATCAGATCAGCTGATGTGTACAAACCTCTGTTCTGTTCCTGGAATTGTCTCTCATGGAGTTGTCATGTTTCTCATGGAGTTGTCAAGCAGCAAACACCATATGTCCCATTCCTCAGTGCTTACTGATGCCACCCTGGCTCTCAGATTAGTGACCATCCTCTAGATCAGTGATGGGCAAACTATGACCCTTGGGCCAGATGCTGCCCCTTGAAATGTTCTATCAGGCTGCATGACCTTATTCCTAATCTGACGAATACAATGAGCAGGATACAATACAATGAAATTTCGAAAGAGTTGCCTTAGAAACAGACTGACAGATGAATATTTCCTTTCCTTTGGCCCCCTCTTTAAAAAGTTTGTCCATCACTGCTCTAGATGAAGGATAATCTCATTAAGGAGAATTTTGGCAAGAATCATGGCAGCAATGATTAAGAGAGAGAAATCCCCTTGTGCTTGTCACAAGACATCTTATTTCCTTTTCTTTGTAGAAGTGGGCAAAGGAAGCATCCTTGCTCTCCTGGGGAATAATCTCTTACTATATAACCTGGAAGACTTCAGTCACCTTTTATATGAGCATTGGACCCCCTGCCTTGTAAATCTCTGCTGAATCAGTACCAGGCACTTTGCCGCACAAGAGGTGCCTAATGGCATTCAAAACCTCTTCTTCAGTTAAAAGTACAACTTGAGAGGAATTGATTTCAACCTGACGTACACAGTCAGTGGCTGCAGCATTGATTGATGATGGTCTGTTGAAAACTCTATGGAAGCGTTCAACTCATCTCTCCAGCTTCATGTCCTTATCACTGATCTCTGAGACTCCATCAGCACTGAGTAGTTGAGATAAGCTAAAGGTCTTTGGCCCATAAATAGCCTTCAGGGCATTATAGAAACTTTGGGTTATTAATGTTGGAATAAAAATGAATTTCATCTGCCTTCTTACTGAGACAAGAATCCATTATCTCTATAAGCTTCACTTAAAGTTAAATGTTGCCTTCTTAGAGATGGATAAGCTATCCTATTGGTAAACCCTATGGTGTTCTCATTTTTCTTGTAGTAGTTCCTGAATTTCTCCATCATTTTCATCAAACCAATTCTAATGTTTGAAAGTATTCCTACCAAAATGAGTAAATATAGTACTCTCCACCAAACCTCTGAAAGCTGCCCAGGCCTTTTCTGCTCCACTGTTGCCAACCATGTGTTAGCTCAGCTTTCACTCCAAGTCAGTAATGAACTGTTCACACGCTAAGAAGTATTCTAATATATGGACATTAAGTCTTCTGGTACTTGTCTTGCTTTGGAGCCACTGCTTTTGTTGAAGCAAATCTTTAGCTTGGAGAGGATAAGTCTATGATTGGTCCAACACTCTGCACCATACATCGCCTTCATCACTCTCTCATCCTAGCTCTTCTCTTTATAATGATATAGTCTATTAAATGACATCATTTAATTGGTGGGTGCACTCATGAAGTTTTATTGAAAAAACAGAAGACAGTGTGTGTGACAAGAAGGTCATGAGACATACAGATCTTCAGTAGTGAGTGACCATTGATTGCTATTGCTATTCCTGAGTCAATTCCTCCCAAGAATTCTCTGCCATGTCTGATAGTCTGCATCTACCCTGGCATCAAATTCACCCGTAATTACAAGCTTGTCCTCTTTTGGCACATTGGCAATGTGGGTCTCTAGGTCTTTATAAAATTTTTATTTGACATCATCAGGGTCCATCATAGTGAGAGCATACATAATGATGATGCTTATTATCATGATGATCATATCATCCTGAGCCTGTCATACACTCCATTTGGGAGACATACAAGCTTGTTGATGAGATTAGATTTGATTGCAAAACCTACATCAGCTTCCCAGCATTCCTCATCACAGTAACCACTATTCCAGAAAAATGTGTACCCTGCTTTGACTTTGGTAAGCTGACCTTCATTTATTAGCCTTGTTTCACTCGGTGCTGCTCTTTGGATGCAATACCTGCTCACTTCTCTAACAAGAAGAGCTGTTCATGTGTCAGATTGACTGAATTTCATACTGTCCATAAGTGTGCAAGCATTCCATGTGCCAATAGTGAATGAAATCATCCTTATAAAAGTTTTTGTTCTAGCTTTCCTTGCACTAGGAGGTGAGCAGTGCAGTCCTTTAAAAAGGTTATTCTGACTCTCAGGAAGATGCAGAATCACTCTGCTGCTTCCAGGAAGAAACCATCCTGTGCCCTGAGCCACCCGCAAACAGGGTTGTGTATACAGCTTCCAATGTATTGGCACCTGCTGCTTTGTCACTTACCCGTCACCATAGGATGTTTGAGGTAGGAGTAAAATAATAAAATAATAATGTAGGAAAATGGTAAAATGGTATGGGTGATGCCTTTTGATTTGCACATAAATTGGATTAAGTGAGGCACTGTTGTCCGAGTCATCAGCCTCCATCTCCCATCAAAGTCCAGTGGTAAGACAAAAGTCAAAGTGACTGGTCATGGCTCAAGATGTAGTGGATGATTTTGGTTTCTTCAATGTCTAACCAAGCTCTAAAACCTCCACAGTGCCTGCTTCTGCCGCCTTTGTGGCCATTGGGACAAATTGTTCTCATATTCCCATTCCACCAGGTGGTCTTCACATGCTTGGGGTCGACACCCCCTAACTCACCAATGGGTTTGAGGCCATTTGGTTATTCTCAACCTGGTTTAGCCCACCTGCTAAGATGGTTTTACTGAGGTGTGCCTACTGTGCATGCTACAGCTTTTTGGAGCTTTGAGTGAGAACTAGGTGGCAAGCAAACACTAATAGAGGAAAGCAACCCTGAAACAAAAAGGGCTCAGCAAGTCCTCACACCAGAGGTATTAGTCTTCCCTGAATACCCCACATATCACATGGAAGAGGGTGATGAAAAGGACCAGACAGGAATTTTCATTAGAGCAAGGTGGCCTCGCTATGGTCTGGTGTTCCTAGGTGTCCTCTTATCCAGGTAATCTAATTGTCTTTGGAAGGAATGAAATGAAGGACTCCTCTGATTTTGTTTCCACGTTGTCACAGTTTAGGCACATTATTCATTATTGAAGATTTGCTCAGGATATTGGGAGCTGAATCCTTGAAAGTGTCTTCTGTTACGTATGGGAGAGAACTTAGTGACTAGATAGTCCAGCTTCCACATTTTACAGAGACATTTTACACATGACCATAGTGAGTGTTTGATCAAGATCAACATGGCAAATCAATGGCAAAGATGAAACTTGGTTTTGACTACCAGATTGAGGCTATTTAGATGGAGAACTGCTTTTCTTCCATTGAAGTCCTTGTCCTTCACAAATTTATCCACTCCCTGCACTCTCTGGAACAATATGTCCTAAGTAGTCCTTTCTCTCATAGTTCCCAAACTATTTTGCTCCTCTTCATTCCTCATGCCAAATTTTGTCATTTCTACTTCTGCCAACCTTCCCCTTGTTTCTTTTTCCCATTTTTCCCCTTCCATTTCCCATATCCCATCCTTCCCCTTTTATCTATCATATATCTCTCATATTTCCCCCTCTATTTACCATCTATCTCCCATTCTTCCCCTTCTTTCTATCTCCTATCCTTCTCCTTCTATCTCCCATCTATCTCCCATCCTGTCCCTTCTATCTACCATCTGTCTCCCATCTTTCTTCTTTCTAATCATATAGCTAACTCTGCAGGTCAGCTGTTCTTTGTCACCTAGACTATTGAAATGGCTTACTAGCTAATCTTTCTATTTCCCTACAGTTTTTCCTATCATCCACATAAATTGCCAGATTGGTTGTGTTAAAGCACAGGTCTGTTTATGTCATGATCTTTTATTCCCAAATAACTTTTTTTAAGTCACTTTCTTGCCCTTATCTTTCCTCAGAGACATAATTGGAAATTATGGTATCCAGTATGGATTCAAAGAGTATAGGAAAGGAAGAGGGTAGATAGGGAGGGTCAGATCTACAGAGAGAATTAGAAATTCTGTTGGAACAAGGCCATGTGAAAGAAGAGAACCCATTCATATAGTTGATAAAGGCCCATAGCAGGAAGGATAAAAACTGAGCCAACCTAGATGGCTCTCATAGAGACATTGAGAGAGATATCCCCAGGGTAATGAACAGAGTGGGGACTGGGTTAATGAAAGCTCACCTAGGCACAGGGAATGCTTCCAACTCCAGGGGAGTATATCAGCACCCCAATTCCAGTTTTCCTTAATGAAAGATCTGATTCAGAGATCATCCTCCCCACCCATCCAGTTATGAAGGAAGACTTGATTTCTTGACCCAGAGAGAGTCTGGCTGGCACACCTGTCACATGGTGAATGATCCCGGTACTCTCTCCCTAACCTCCCAGCAGAGGATAGAAAGGTAGCAGGCAAGGAATGGGGAGAGAGAAGATAAAGTTGAATGATGTGATGAATGACAACAGGCCCCTGGGACCAGGCTAAAGTTTGCTTCAGAAAGAAGTGCTCTTCCCTTGATGCTGGATCCTTGTTACTTCTCTGGATTTCCTTCTCTTATTCCCCTAGTTGGAAATCCTCCCCTTAAACATTCCCTGGGCCTTTTGTCCTCTTTCCTTCCTTATATTGGTATGTATGAAATTCCCATTTCTCTCCTACTTCTCCTAATGCCAAATAAAATGTAGATGCCTTAAGAAAAAGGACCAAATCTTTTCAATTTCTGTATCCCCAATGTTTAACATAGGAACTAAACAAATGCTTGGATTGAGTGGGATTGAATTGGCATTCTGTGCTCTAAGATTGCTCTGACATTCTGTGTTCTAAGGTCCTCCCATCTCTGACATTCTGTGTTCTAAGATCTCTCCATTCTCTGATAGTCTGTGTTCTAAGGTCCTTCTCTCAGCTCTGACATTCTGTGTTCTAAAATCTCTTCCAGCTCTGACATTCTGGGTTCTAAGGAGTCTCCCAGCTCTGACCTTGTATTCTAAGGGTCCTCCCAGCTCTGACATTCTCCATTCTAAGATCTCTCCCTGCTATGATATTCTTTATTCTAAGATCCCTCCCAGCTCTGACATTCTGGATTCTAAGGTCCCTTCAAGTTCTAGCATTCTTTGTTCTTAATAAGAAGTCAATTTTTACACAGTGCTGTAAAATTTGCAAAGTTTGAACCGATCATCACATTGGAACTTCACTCCAGTCTATCAATATCTCCTGAATATTGTTATCCACATTTTATAGATGAGAAAAATGAGATTCAAATAAGTGGAGGTGTTTGCTAATGGTTACCCAGCTTGTAAATGTCAGGCTGGTCTTGAATCCAGGTCTTTCCAAGTCTGTGA
Source organism: Gracilinanus agilis (assembly GCF_016433145.1). Taxonomy (NCBI): domain Eukaryota; kingdom Metazoa; phylum Chordata; class Mammalia; order Didelphimorphia; family Didelphidae; genus Gracilinanus; species Gracilinanus agilis. The sequence goes on from NC_058132.1 coordinate 99,329,628, forward strand.
TGCCCCCAAAGCCCCATCACCTAAAATTCTGTCTTCGAAGATAGCTTTGAGCTCTAATATTTCATGTTTTTAAGGTCTCCCAACTCTGACTTTCTCTGATTCTTTTGTGTCAGTGGCATAGCTGTCTGAACCTGCTCAGCTCCCAGCCCGAGGGGACAGGAGTAGAAGGGAAAGGAGTCAAAAAACCCAAGGAGGAATGAAGTGGAGGAAAAGAAACACCTCAAGGGTTGAAACTTCTTCCGAGTAGGCAGCAGGAAATCCCATGCCAGCTGCACCAGGAACAAGGTCTTAGTCCTTTCTGCCCCTCCCCACCCCAACTCTGCAACAGGAGATTGATGCTGGGGGAGTTGGCACCTTCTCTGTGTGGGAGATGTGCGCTTATCCAGAAACTTCCTAACAAAAGAGTTCTTTGGAAAAACCTTTGCTTTAGCGGTGGGACCCTCCCTTCTCATTATGCCAGAAAAAAGAAAAGAAAAAGGAAATGGGCCAGAACTTCCTTCAAGGTTTCCACTGAATAGGGGAAAAACACAACATCTCTCAATATGTTTTTTTTAACCCTTACCTTCCATCTTAGAATCAATACTGTGCATTCCAAGGCAAAAGAGTGGTAAGGGCTGGGCAATGTGGGATTAGGTGACTGACTTGCCCAGGGTCACCCAGCTAGGAAGTGTCTGAGCCCAGATTTTGAACCCAGGACCTTTAAGCCTGCCTCATGATCCACTAGCTTCCCCCCATCCAATGTTACTATAGGGGCTTTCCTGCTGCTTGGCTTGTTTAACTGCTCCCTTACCCTCAACTGAATTCCCTCTTCCAGCCAGTCCAGGATTCATAAACCCTAAAATATCAGAACTACAAGGGACTTTAGAACATAGAATATTAGACGTAGGAGGAACCTTAGAACACAGAATGTTAGAGGTGGGAGGAACTTTCAAATATGGATTGTTAAAACCAGGAAGATCTTAAAACACAGTGGGTCAGAGCTCAAAGAACCCAGAATTATTGGGGCACAATGCAGCCAAATTGGAAAGAACTCTGCAAACAGAATATTGGGTCTCTAGTCCAAGTCTGTCATTTTGTAGTGAAGGAATTGAAGGCAAAGAAAATTCAAGAGTCTCATCCAAGGTGATATATTAGTAGCAGAGCCAGGACTAAAACCCGGGTCTCCCGACTTCTACTCTACTAAGCTGCATTCAATCAAATGTGCTCAATATGTAATGCACTTTGGAAACCTTAGAGTGCTATTAAATATTAGTAGAATTAGGAATAGCAAAAGGAAGACTGGGAACTTGAACGTAGGAAATTTAACATAAATAATCTTAAGTGGGTTTATGTTATAGAAGGTTGAAGTTCAAACTCTGTTTCCCACATATTTGTCTCAGTTTCCTCAATTGAACATGAAGATAATAGCAGCACCTAATCCCAGGGTTGTTTGTAAGGATGAAATGAAATAATATTTGTAAAGTACTTTGCAAACTTTAGTCTTCTACAAATCTAGCTTTTATTAGTGCTTGTCATTCAATTGTTTTTCAGTTTCGTGAGACTCTTTGAGACCCCATTTAGGGTTTTCTTGGCAGAGATACTGGAGTGGTTTGCCACTTCCTTCTCTGGCTCATTTTATAGATGAGGAAACTGAGGCAAACAGGGTGAAGTGACTTGTCTAGGGTCACAGAGCTAAAACATGTCTGAGGCCAGGTTTGAACTCAAGAAGATGAGTCTTCCTGACTCCACGTCCAGTATTCTATCCATTGTGCTATCTAGCTGCCCCATTACCAACAGTAGAAAAATCAAATTAGTAGTATTTAATGTATCTATTATTAGTGGTAGAAATATTTGTAGTAGCTGGCCTTAACATGAGGGTTTTTTTTTGTCCTGGGTTCAAATCCTTCCTCTGACACATACTTGCTGTGTGAGCCTGGGGAAATGACTTAATTTCTCAGTTTTCTCAGCCTCTCTAAGACTAGAGGTTGCAAAAAAGCTACCAACCTGAATTGGGTAGAAGACAGAGTTGCCTCACTGAGGAACTGAGTCCCTCTTATTAATGAAATTACAGGTCCAGTCCCAATTTCAGTTTGGCCTGGGACTGGCCTTGATGATAGTAAAAATGCAAATAAAGTCCCTAGAATAGGGAAAAGGAAGGCTTCTATTTAATGAAGCTATTTGCATGCCTTGGCCTTTGGGCCAGAGTAATACTATTACTCTCTCTCATTTTATAATGATAGATCTTACCTCTAGAGAGAAAGCATGGTGTCCTGGAAAAAGGACCTTGGAGAAAGGTCCCTGGGGACAAGCTAGGATTGCCATCTGGCCAAGGGAAGCTTGGAATAATAAACAAACATGGAATCTAGTGGCACCAGTTAGATCAGTACAAACAAATTAAACTGTCCTTAACCCTTCAATTGCTGGTGCCTCCTGCCAAATGACTATATGTTGGACCCTCACCACCATCCCCTACCTTCTTCCCTCCACTGAATTAAATTCCTTGAGAGCAGAGACTCTTTTGTTTTGTTTTGTTTTGTTTTGTTTTTTGGTACCCATCTGTGTCTTATACAATGTCTGGCATACAGTAGACATTTAATATATGCTTTCTGAATGAATGTGTTAGCCAATTAATTGAGTAGTTGATTAATGGAATAGACTTGCCTTGGAGTTAAGAAGACCTGAGGTGAAGTTCTGCATCTGACTTGTTCTAATTGTGTGACCCAGAATAAGCCACTTAGCTTCTCAAATGTCCCCAGACAACTCTCTCAAACTGTAAATTACAGAGGAGTCGCTGATCTGAATTGGGGAGAGACGTTTCTACCCCAAGGAGTCCTCAACACCTGTGAAACCAGAGATCCGGACCAAAACAAAGCCTTCATTTGAGCCTGGTACCAACCCTTTAAAGCCAACAGAAATTATGATCCTATTTTACAGATGAGACAACTGAGCTTCAAAGAAAGGAAGAATTTGCCTAAAATATATTTATATATATGTGTGTGTGTGTGTGTGTGTATGCATATATGTCTACCTCTATATAATATATAATATGGTGATTATTATATTAAAATATAATATATAGGTAGGTATATATCCATACATATATAATTGTATATATATAGTTATAATTCTATACAATAACAATAATAGCTTGTATCTGATAGTACTTTAAGGTTTACAAAGCACTTTAAACATATTATCTCATTTGATTCTTGTAATATCTGAGAGAGATAGGGGCTATTAATCATCACGTCATAGATGAGGAAATTAAGTCTGAGCAAGGTTCAATGAGATGCCCAGGATCACACTGTAAGTGAGTCAGGACTGGAACTCTGTCTTCCTGACTCTAAGCTCAACATACTTTCTATCTCACCACCTCGGGACCTTCTAAAAACTCTCTCTAACCTCCTCCCCCAACCCCACTGCAGCACCAACTTCCAACCATAGAAGTGATTTGCTATCATATTCATTCCAAACAGCTAAACTTAATCTTCAAAAAAACCATACAGATATCCAGGGATCGGGGCTTCCAACAGAAGCTCTTGAGCTGGGCTCCATAGTTGATGGGGAAGTTTTAAGGGCTTCATGAATTTAGGTGGGGAAAAGAAAGTGGCATCTTAATTTTCACTGACCTCTAAATGAAATTGAGTATTTCTTTGGGTTATTCCAAGAAGGGGTTCACCAGATTCCCAAGGGGTTTGGAATGACTCATCAAGGACCAAGAACCCATGCTCTCCAAGGAAGAAGACAGTTGTATGTCCATCACCTCTCTCTTACCTGCTGTATTCATGTCACCTCTCATCTACAGTTCAACTAATTCACTGCCTAGGGATGGCTCGAGCCTTGTCATCTCTGGTCCTACATATTGGGAATAAAAGTCCAGTGGGAAAAGCCTTGAGTCAGAAGTTAAGAGAATGGGGATCTCAAACCACTTGTCCCACTAACTGGCTGTGTGAACTTGGGCAAGTTACTTGGTTAAGTTCGAATCTCAGTTTTGTCTTTATGTAATGAGAGAATCTATCCTACATAGTTTCCAAGGTCTTTACTCTGTGACATAATGTTCAAATGAAATATTTATAAAGGCTTTGCAAACCTTAAAGCAATAGAGAAATTATTAATAATATTATTAGTATTATTATTAGGCAGAGTTCCAATCCTTTCTCACATACTGTGTGAATCCTGGTCATATTATTGAACCTTTCCCAGACTTAGTTTCCTCATCTATAAATTATTCTTATTCTTATTATCTTCATTTTAATCAAATTCTACTGTGAGAAAAGATTAGCTTTTTTTCTTTTCATGGGTAAACAATGTTTATTGTGCATTTTGATTATAATGGAATAGGCATAATAAATATTAATAATTGAACATAATTAATAACAATTCAATTAAATACAGCAGATAAAGCACAGAGTCTAGCTTAGCTCAAAACCAGTCTCAGACACTCAATAGTTAAAGCAATAGAGAAATTATTAATAATATTATTAGTATTATTATTAGGCAGAGTTCCAATCCTTTCTCACATACTGTGTGAATCCTGGTCATATTATTGAACCTTTCCCAGACTTAGTTTCCTCATCTATAAATTATTCTTATTCTTATTATCTTCATTTTAATCAAATTCTACTGTGAGAAAAGATTAGCTTTTTTTCTTTTCATGGGTAAACAATGTTTATTGTGCATTTTGATTATAATGGAATAGGCATAATAAATATTAATAATTGAACATAATTAATAACAATTCAATTAAATACAGCAGATAAAGCACAGAGTCTAGCTTAGCTCAAAACCAGTCTCAGACACTCAATAGTTAAAGCAATAGAGAAATTATTAATAATATTATTAGTATTATTATTAGGCAGAGTTCCAATCCTTTCTCACATACTGTGTGAATCCTGGTCATATTATTGAACCTTTCCCAGACTTAGTTTCCTCATCTATAAATTATTCTTATTCTTATTATCTTCATTTTAATCAAATTCTACTGTGAGAAAAGATTAGCTTTTTTTCTTTTCATGGGTAAACAATGTTTATTGTGCATTTTGATTATAATGGAATAGGCATAATAAATATTAATAATTGAACATAATTAATAACAATTCAATTAAATACAGCAGATAAAGCACAGAGTCTAGCTTAGCTCAAAACCAGTCTCAGACACTCAATAGTTAAAGCAATAGAGAAATTATTAATAATATTATTAGTATTATTATTAGGCAGAGTTCCAATCCTTTCTCACATACTGTGTGAATCCTGGTCATATTATTGAACCTTTCCCAGACTTAGTTTCCTCATCTATAAATTATTCTTATTCTTATTATCTTCATTTTAATCAAATTCTACTGTGAGAAAAGATTAGCTTTTTTTCTTTTCATGGGTAAACAATGTTTATTGTGCATTTTGATTATAATGGAATAGGCATAATAAATATTAATAATTGAACATAATTAATAACAATTCAATTAAATACAGCAGATAAAGCACAGAGTCTAGCTTAGCTCAAAACCAGTCTCAGACACTCAATAGTTAAAGCAATAGAGAAATTATTAATAATATTATTAGTATTATTATTAGGCAGAGTTCCAATCCTTTCTCACATACTGTGTGAATCCTGGTCATATTATTGAACCTTTCCCAGACTTAGTTTCCTCATCTATAAATTATTCTTATTCTTATTATCTTCATTTTAATCAAATTCTACTGTGAGAAAAGATTAGCTTTTTTTCTTTTCATGGGTAAACAATGTTTATTGTGCATTTTGATTATAATGGAATAGGCATAATAAATATTAATAATTGAACATAATTAATAACAATTCAATTAAATACAGCAGATAAAGCACAGAGTCTAGCTTAGCTCAAAACCAGTCTCAGACACTCAATAGTTAAAGCAATAGAGAAATTATTAATAATATTATTAGTATTATTATTAGGCAGAGTTCCAATCCTTTCTCACATACTGTGTGAATCCTGGTCATATTATTGAACCTTTCCCAGACTTAGTTTCCTCATCTATAAATTATTCTTATTCTTATTATCTTCATTTTAATCAAATTCTACTGTGAGAAAAGATTAGCTTTTTTTCTTTTCATGGGTAAACAATGTTTATTGTGCATTTTGATTATAATGGAATAGGCATAATAAATATTAATAATTGAACATAATTAATAACAATTCAATTAAATACAGCAGATAAAGCACAGAGTCTAGCTTAGCTCAAAACCAGTCTCAGACACTCAATAGTTAAAGCAATAGAGAAATTATTAATAATATTATTAGTATTATTATTAGGCAGAGTTCCAATCCTTTCTCACATACTGTGTGAATCCTGGTCATATTATTGAACCTTTCCCAGACTTAGTTTCCTCATCTATAAATTATTCTTATTCTTATTATCTTCATTTTAATCAAATTCTACTGTGAGAAAAGATTAGCTTTTTTTCTTTTCATGGGTAAACAATGTTTATTGTGCATTTTGATTATAATGGAATAGGCATAATAAATATTAATAATTGAACATAATTAATAACAATTCAATTAAATACAGCAGATAAAGCACAGAGTCTAGCTTAGCTCAAAACCAGTCTCAGACACTCAATAGTTAAAGCAATAGAGAAATTATTAATAATATTATTAGTATTATTATTAGGCAGAGTTCCAATCCTTTCTCACATACTGTGTGAATCCTGGTCATATTATTGAACCTTTCCCAGACTTAGTTTCCTCATCTATAAATTATTCTTATTCTTATTATCTTCATTTTAATCAAATTCTACTGTGAGAAAAGATTAGCTTTTTTTCTTTTCATGGGTAAACAATGTTTATTGTGCATTTTGATTATAATGGAATAGGCATAATAAATATTAATAATTGAACATAATTAATAACAATTCAATTAAATACAGCAGATAAAGCACAGAGTCTAGCTTAGCTCAAAACCAGTCTCAGACACTCAATAGTTAAAGCAATAGAGAAATTATTAATAATATTATTAGTATTATTATTAGGCAGAGTTCCAATCCTTTCTCACATACTGTGTGAATCCTGGTCATATTATTGAACCTTTCCCAGACTTAGTTTCCTCATCTATAAATTATTCTTATTCTTATTATCTTCATTTTAATCAAATTCTACTGTGAGAANATATTTTCTTATCTTTCAAACAGCTCATGACTTCTCACCAAAAACCCAAAGAATAGTTCAAATGGAATTGGAGAGTCAAAGTTCTAGAAAGGAAATGGGTCAAATAAAACTTTGCAAGATCATAGAAAGTGCCCCAGGAATTACATTCTGACGATCTGGCTCCCACACTTGCTACTAAGGGAAGTCTCTCTGAGCCTCAATTTCTTCTTCTAGAAAATGAGGCTAGTAATAGCACCTCTGAGCCTCCCAGCGTAGTCATGTGGGTCAAATAAGATAATATAGGCAAAGCAGTTGGCAAACAGTAAACCTATATGTCAGTGTCAGCTATTTTCTGTGATTTGAATCTCATGGCCTTGGCCACGGTCCTGAGACAGCGGGCACACACAAGAAAATAGGTCAGGGATCAATCAGGCGGAGGACACAGCCTGCCCTGACCTCATGACATAGAATCATTATTGCTCAGCTATATATACTTTTCAACTCTAAATCCCAGGAAGAAAATACAGCCCAGCCCACTACAGAGTCTATTCAACCTTCAATCCATTTAGGAAGCTAGGAAATAAAACACTTAAAAGCACTTACTATTTGCCAGGCCTTGGGCTAAGCACTTGACAAAAATAATTTCATTTCATTATAACAAAAATTATTTATTTTCATTTAATCTAATCTTATTATCTCTAGCAAAAATTATTATCCCTATTATACAATTGAGAAAACTGAGGCAAACAACGGTTAAGTGACAGGATCACATAGAAGCAAGTGTCTGAGATGGGATTTGACCACAGGTCTTCCCAACTCCAGGCACAGCACTCTATCCATTGTACTACCTTGCTGTCTCCTTGGATTATGGTTGGAAGGGACCCCAGCAGTCACGTACTCTGACCCATACTGAAAAGGATTCCCGGCTAGAACATACTTGACAAGTAGTCATCTAACTTCTGCTTGAAGACCTTCAATCAGGAAGAACCCTCTGGCTCCTGAAGGATCCTATTTCATTTAGGGGCTGCTCTAATTGTTCCCATGTGTTTCCTGACATCGAGTTGACATTTTCCATTGCCTGACTCTACTTTCTGGGGTTCAAAGAACCAACCTAATCCATCCTCCACAACTCAGTCCTTCAAGCAAGCATCAAAGGCTCAAACAGATTGAGAGCTAAAAGGGACTTTTAATTAGAGATCAGCTAGTCCAACTCTCCCATTTTCCAAATGAGGAAACTGAGGCCCAAGAGAATGATATACTAGATATACTCACTCAAAATCCCATGCCCTTTCCAACTGTTCCCTGTGGCTGTTTTCTAATGTAGATGCATCTTCTAATGATAAAATAACTGGTTGAATGAATGAATGAAAAACACATTTATTGAGCTTTTACTGTGAACAGAGTACTGTGATATAAATGGCATTTATAGTACCAGCTCTCAAGAAACTCACATCAACAGAACAGATAAAAGATAACTAATAGGGGGCAGCTGGGTAGCTCAGTGGATTGAAAACCAGGTCTAGAGATGGGAGGTTCTAGGTTCAAATCTGGCCTCAGACACTTCCCAGTTGTGTGACCCCAAGCAAGTCACTTAACCACCATTGCCTACCCTTACCCCTCTTCTGCCTTAGAGCCAATACTCAGTATTGACTCCAAGACAGAAGGTAGGGGTTTAAAATAAAAAGATAACTTATATGATCTCAAGAAGGGGGGGAGGGAGGGTCTATGAAACTCCTCAGCCAATACCTATAGGAAAGTTCAGCTACAAATCCAATGGAAAGGTCCCTGGTTCTTGGGAAAGGAAACAAAGGAGATAAGAAGATCTCTTCTTCTAGGTCATTTCAAATGAATAGAAGAACAGGTTCTGACAGCGCCAAAGACTTTGGGGGCAAGAACATTCTTTTCTGGTTTATCAGTAGCTGTAGGTAGGAAGAACCTGCAGGAGCCATCGCCAGGCTTCACCATCCCAGGGGTTGCTTCCCAGCATGATGGCGGAGGGCACTGGGCTGGCAGTAGGGCTGGTGGGGGGGGGGTGGCCCTGCCACTCCTAGAGCTCCTGTGCTTACTTGCCTATTGCTGGCAATTGATCAGCAATTGCTGGTGGTGGTGAGGAAGGTGGGCTGCCTCTCTGCAATGATTTCCATCCTCAATGATAGCGCTAATGTGAGAGAGCTAAATTATGTTTAAATTAAGGTTTTTACATTGTTTAATCAGATCCTTACAATAACCATTTGAAGTACAAGTATTTTTTTTAAACCCTACCTTCTGACTCAGAATCCATACTAAATAAAAAATATAAGTTTCCAGGCAGAAGAGTGGTAAGGGAGACAATTGGGGTTAAGTGACTTGCCCAGGGTCACACACTGGGGATGCATCTGAGGCCATATTTAAACACAGGACTCTTATCTCCAAATCTGGCTCTCTATCCACTGAGTCATCTAGCTGCTCCTGATACACGAATTTTTTTTTAAACTCTTTCCTTCTGTCCGAATCAATATCAGATATTGGTTCGAAGGCAGAAGAATGGTAAGGGCTAGGCAATTAGGGTTTAGTGACTTGCCCAGGGAAGTGTCTGAGATCATATATGAACTCAAGACCTCCCATCTCTAGGTCTGGCTCTCTATCCAGAGATATCTAGCCACCTTGCTGTCCCTGAAGTAGGTACAAGTGTTTTTCCATTTTACAAATGAGGAAACTGAGATGAAATTAAATTATCTGCCCATAATTAAATAGCTAATTGGTGTGGGAGGCAAACTTGGAATTCTCTTCTTCCTTGCTCTAAGACCAATATTATATCCACAATGCCAGGCTACCTCTCCAGCTAACAATCTATAGAAAACTTTGTATTCTCAGCACCTTTCCTTAAAGAATGTGACTATAAAAATATGGTCTGCCACAGGGGATCATTTGTGAAAGCCTCATATTTTCAACAAGGAAAGTAGGCAAATGGATCATTAGCTATTGATTTTCTATCACTTTTCCATCTATAATAATGCTTGAGATTTTTTCCTATATTTGGTAACCTCCTGCCTTACATGTTAAGGGGAATCAATCCCTCAATGCCCTCAAAATTCCATTCCCTCCAGCACACATCTCTTCTGTGCATACTTAGTCTAAACCAGCTGCTTTCCCAATCTTTGTTTAATGTCATCTCTACTTCCTCATATAACTCATCAAAACTGTGATAGAGTAGCTCTGCTGTCAATGATGGAAAAAAGGTTGTTACAGAAATCTTGACAAATTTCCGGTTTTCATCTTTGTTTGTTTGTTTTTTTTTTTTTTTTTTGTCTTGCTTCTGGTTTTTTCCTACAATGACCTTATGAATATGATCTGGCTAAATTAGGTCTCTCATCAAATTCTCTTTAAATTTCCCCCCCCCATTGCTTTCACCATCAGATTCATAAGCTTTCACCATTCTCCTTTGTAAGAGTTTGCAAATTAGTTTCAATTCTAAACCACTGTTGTCTTTGGTTGCCATAGTTCAACACATACCAAGATATCATATATTCGTTGACTGAGGAAGCTTGTAGGCTCCTCTTTTTCCCTCTCTGAAATTAATTTACATCAGTTAAACTTCCTTAAAAAAAAGAAAAAAGGTGACATTGGGCTCCATCTACAACATACTTCCCCTTCCCACACTCTTTGTTCCTGCCTTGGCCCCAGATAGCTCACCAGCACTGTGTCCAGGATGTGTCTTAATACCAATTGTAGTTAACAGGGCATTTGGAGAGGACAGAGAGTCATGTTGTCAGATATTAGGGTCTTAGCACTTTCTGTGATGTCTGGAGATTTCAGTGGGTGGTCTGTGCAGATCATATGTATATCAACCATGAGGCAGAATGTCAAAGACAACTTAAGACATTTGTAAAAAATAAAATAAAATGAAATTTTTAAGGTGACAGCCTCTATAAATATCTTTTTTTTTCCAATTTTTCTTTTTAATCCAATTCCCATTTTCAGTACCAACAAATTGCTTAAATAGGTCAGTTATATCTCATATCTACACCTTTCCCTCTTATCATAAGTTGAAATGCAAAAGCATGTAATCAAAATTATCTTCTTTTATGACTCTTTTTGTCCCTCCTTTCTAAGAACTCGGCTCTAACGATAGCTGAGAAAGATTCTTACTCTGATTCTCTGCTAATTTTTTTTTATTGTATGACCTTTAATATTCAGATTTCATATATTTGAGCTTACTGTGCTATGTGGTGTAAGTTGCTGGTTTAAATCTGATGTCTACCAGACGGCTTTTCAGTTTTCCCATCAGTTTCTGTCAAATAGAGAATTATTTCCTGGGTTATTAAATTAACTTTTTTATGATTCTTTCTCACCAAGTCTGTCCTACTGATCCATTTCTTTTTTTCTAACCATTACCAAATGCTTTTAACAATGTCTGCTTTATCATATAATTAGAAGTCTAGAAGTGGTATTCTTCCAGTCCTGCTTTTGTTATTGTTGTTATTTTACCTTATTTCCCTTGAGGTTCTATACTTTTTATTCTTCAAAATCAATGTTGCTACTCTTTTGGCTAGCTCTATAAAGCATCTCCTTAGTAGTTTGTGCACCAAATCCACACATTAATTTAGTTAGAATCATCATTTTGTATGGAAATGTTTTATATGATAATACACATATAACCTAAATCAAATTGCCTGCCAGCAATGGGAGGAGGAAGGAAGGGAGGGAGGGAGGGCAATAAGTTTGATGATATAACTTCAGGAAACTTATGTGGAAATTTGTTATTACATGTACTTGGTGAAAAATTAAAAATATAAAAAATGTTTTTAAAGAATCATCATTTTGGTTATATAGGTACAGCCCAACCATGAGCACTGAATATCCTTCCAGTTGCTAGAGTTGTTCTTTATTTCTTTAAAGAATACTTTAAATTATATTTAGGTCATTGTTGAGTATGTGTTTCACATTTTTTGTTACTTCTAATTTGTTATTGATTTTTACCTTTGCTCCAATAGGTCAGTGGCCTAATTGTACACAGGCAACTGATTTGGAAGTGACTCCAATATCAGTAACCAAAAATTTCCTTTCTGTTAAAATACAATCAGTTTTAGAGAGTTTTGTGATTTTACTTAATATTTACTAAGTTCTCTGATTCCTGACTCTTCTTAATGACACACAATTGTGAAACTTCCATATAATCTACACTCATGTGGGCAATCTCATTTCTTACATCTGAACCCTGCTTTCCATTTTCCCCATCTTCTCCTGTTCCTGTCTTTGCAATGTAGTCATTTGGTATCAAAATATATGTTCTTTTAATTTAGAAGGTCTTATCAAGTTCTTTGTAGAATTTCTCTACCTCTCCATCCTCCGGGATTGATCCTATCCTGTAAACTACAATTATCTTCATGGTGGTCTTTCTGCAAATGCTTATTATGAGCAACACAAAACAAAATAACTAAGTGTCCCATGAAATGAAATGTCTTGTTTTGCCTTTGGGCACGACAAAAGCCAATTCTCCTTTATTTGCCTTTATTTTCAAATTTCTTTATTTGCCTCTCCAAGTGGAACTGGTAAGTCATCTTTCTATTTGGTTTCAATTTCTTAATTTTTTTAATTGTCACCTTCCATTTTTTATAACACAGTCATCACACAATCATCTTCCTCCTCAATTGACCCTTCCTCTTTAACCAAGAAAAACTAAAAAGAAAAATTGTCTGAAAAAAAAAGCAACCTCATCTAGAGCTATGATTAATGGATGAAAGTTTCAGAGAGGCAGATTTCTGCTTGATGTAAAGAAAAAAACCATCCTATAACTTCCAAAAGTAGAATGTCTTTCCTATCAGGGGAGGTTTTCAAGCAAATGGTTAACCATTTGTCAAAGATATTAGAGTGAGATTTCCTGTTCAGGTGAGGTTTGAGTTGTGTACCCTCTGAATTTCCATACTACTCTGATATTTCATAATCCTATGAAAGCAAAAGGAATGACAATGACAAATGCTGAACCCCCTGTTATGCCACTGCTTTGGTTTTTTCCCACCTTGATCCCAAAAACAGAACCAACCTTTTCAGTTTGCTGGAAACACACAAATCTTTACAATCACACACTGGCTTATACAAATATGCTTTTGATTCATTGCATTTAACCCACAAGGAGTCATTGCTAGCCACTAGGCTGATTCTGCTCCATAATAATAACACCTAGCTCTGAAGGGTTCCCTGCTCAGTCAGACAGTGGTGTGTCCCAATAAACAGCAAGGGCATCTCAGGGGAATCATTAAGCCCAGGATTATTCTCAGAGAGAGCCTTTGAGGTTCTCTGTGCCTCATTTCTATCTCTGTCTCTCATGTATGTCAGTGTTCATTTCCCTAGTCTAAGGATTTTGGTCTGGGTGGATTTATCAAATTAAACTTTTTGCATGAGCCCACACACTCCAGAAAAACTTTCCCACTGTCTCTTCTTCATAGTGTTTCAGCAGACTCAAACCCCATAAGAATCATTGAGTCAAGCCTAGAAGTATGGTTTAATTATGTCCAATCTTGATGTGTTACCAGAGAAGTAAAAGGAAAGAGATAAAATCAGATATGTGTATATGTATGTATATATATATTGATTCTATCTATCTGTCTATCTATCTATCTATCTTTTAAAGAAGCCATAGGAAAATGCTTTATATATACTTATCATATATTATGTAATTTTATATCAATATTTTATATTTATAATATAATAATATATAATATATTTTATGTATTATAATATATATACATAAAGCATTTTCCCATGGCTTCTTTCAAACCTAGGGCAACTTTAAATAATATAGGTATAACTTTAGTCATAATATAGGTCTAATTATAGTTATAGCCAGTTATAACCACAGTCAAAACCCAAGAATTCCTTAGTTCATTATGGCCCATCATTCATTCCCACCAGAAGAAAACCATTGTCCACCATGCTGGATTTAGAAATATATCCCCATGAGCTTTTCCATTCAGAGGGTCCTAAAGATATAATACATACATAATAGTATGTAACCTCACAAGAACAGGGATTATTTCTTTTTTGTGTGTATGTTAAATAGAATCTCACTGATGACTAGGACTATTTTCCATTTTATCTCGATAATCTCTGGTGCCTAGCAGAGGGCTTTGCATGTAGTAGGAATTTAATAAATGTTTGTTGAATAAATGAATGGATGAATGAATTAATGCTCTACTAAGATCTGGGGAAACTGGGAATCCAGATTCACTCCAAATGTTGCCCCTTTCCACTTGAGGCTCTACGGGAGGAAACAACTCCCAATCCTGCCCTGTGACTTCTCTGTTCGGCTGACCCGTCATCTGGGCAGCATGAGATGGATGGATACTCAATTCTTCTAGTACAGTAATGGAGTCACGTACAGGAAGAAACTCTTTGGGCCACAATCTTTCTTCTCCCACTTAAAGTACTATTCCTGGAATGGTTGCCTAATGGCTGGCAGATGAGATTATTCCCAGCCCCGACGTATTTTGTTCACAAGGTCTGCCTGGGCTTGGATTCAGGAAGGTTTGAGTTCAAAATCTCCTTGAGACATCTACACAGTATGTGACCATGAACAAGTTTCTCAACCTCTGTCGGTATCAGTTTCCTCATCTGTAAAATGAATGTGTTGGACTCAATGGCCTGTAAGATCCCTTCCAGCTCTAAATCAATGATGCTATGAAACATGGACCAATGATGGCTCTTTAGATAAGGAAGAGAATAAGCATTTATATGGTGCCTACTATGTACTATGTTCCAGGCACTGTGCTCTAGAGCTAAGCCAAACAGAGGTTAATTGACTTGCCCAGGGTCACATAGCTTTTAAGTGTCTGGTATTTATTATATATATTATATTACATTATATTATGTTATGTTATGTTATGTTATTACAATATTATCCTTACACTGGCATGGATTTGAAGTTAGGTTTTCCTGATTCCAGGCCCAGGATTCTGTGCACTACAATGCCACCCAAACAGAGCATAAATATTATACCTAGATATAAACGTGGGGAATCTATATTACATACCTTTTATATTTGCATCTGGGGTATAAACATTATGGCTATATAGGGTACAAATATTAGTCCCAACACATACACACACACACATCACTCCTGTGTCCTTTGTTGTTGTCCAGTTATATCAGACTTTTAATGATCCAATTTGGGATTTTCTTGGCAAAGATACTAAGGTGGTTTGCCATTTCCTTCTCCAGCTCATTTTACAGATGAGGAAACTGAGGCAAACAGGTTAAGTGACTTGCCTGATAGTCACACAGCTAATAAGTATATGAGGTCATATTTGAACTCACATCTCCCTGACTCCAGATCCAAACCACTGTGCCACCTAGTGGTCCTCCTATAGAGTTGTTATTATTATATTATACATAATATAATTTATATGTGATATAGTAATATGTTATGTAACACAATGTATAAAATATATTGTATTATTATATATTTGTATAAATATTATATATTTAATATATACACAACTATTTATTGTGTATTTTATTATATTACATAACTATATGTTATATATTTAATATTACATAACTATATATTATAATCCTTGTTAATTACAGATTTTAGGAGGCTGAAACCAAGGGGGAAAGTGACTTACTCAAAGTCATATGGCCTGTCAAGAAAAGAGCTAAGGCTTAAACTAGGTCTTATGACCTTAAATGTAGCTCTTTTTCTGCTGTTTTGTTGTATTCTACCTATTTGCCCCATCGCTATAATGGTCTGGGACAAATAGGTAGAATAATGGAAAGCATGCTAAACTTGGAATCAAACAGTCCTGGGTTCAAATGTCCCCTCAGACACTTACTAGTTGTATGCTTGGGGCAAGTCACTTAGTTCTCTCAGCCTTAGTCTCCTACTTATAAAGATAGCATAGCATTTACTTCACATAGTCATTTTAAGGAGCAAATCTCTGTCAACTTTAAAGAGCTATGTAAATGTTAGGCATTTTTATTATTACTACTTATTATTATTCCCACAGGCTCTACTTCTCCCCTTATGCATGTGTCTCTAGGCTTTTGTCATTGTTGTCCTCATTATAAACTAACACCGTCACCACGGACACCTAGGCTTCACAGACTTCAGATCGTAGTCTTCAGACCTGGAAGAAAATTTGCTAGTCCAAACCTCTCAATTTACAGAGGAGAAAAATGATGCTCAGATAGGAACAGAAATTTGCAAAGGGCCATACAGATGGTATCTAAGCACCTACTTTGTGTGGAGTCCTGTGCTGTCACTGAAGATACCAAGAAAAGGCATAGGGGGTCATTTAAAAAACAGGAGAAAGATAAATTATTTTAAGTGAAAAAATGCATAGAAAGGAAATATAGGGAGATATGAGGGAGGAAAGAGGGATATGGAAAGAGGAGACAGAGAGACAGAGATAAGAACAGAGGCTGAGATAGAAACAGAGAAAGTGAGATGGAGCAGAGAGTGGCAATGAAAGGGAAAGAAGCAAGGTGAGATCATAAATTTTTATAAATTCCAGGGAAAAAAAAGAGGAAAGAAAATGTGGAGAAAAGAGAATACCCATAAGAAAGAAA
>NC_058132.1:99348193-99388468 GCF_016433145.1 Gracilinanus agilis
CATTCATAGCTCCAGGCTTCTATGAAGCCTTGCTTTGCCTGCGAGTACTCTCCTTTCTGCAGCCTTGGCCGGGAGGCTGGAGACTCGGGCTCCGCTCTTGTCCCCTCTCCTTTCTCAGTCTCCTCGCGGCAGCGGGGATAGTCGGTCATCCTTGCCCTGCCTGCAGTCAGGATTGCCGGCAAGAAAGCGCTCAAGGCATTCCCTCTTCTAGATATGCAAGCTAACCGACACCCCATATTTTACAAAGAGGGAAACTGAGGCTCGGAGTAGGAAGGTGATTCTCCCACAAGTCAGCGGGGCTGATTAATGCGGGCCAACTGGGTCAGGATGGGGTCTCCTAGCTCTCTCTGGCCAGGTCCAGGCTCTTTCTACCGCACCACGCGGCCTCCCAAACTTTTCTCCAACTTCGAGCCCACCTCCTACTCCCAACCCCTGGGCTGGGCTGGAGATGGGGTGTGAGATTACCGGGGCTGAGGGGGCAGGGCGCAGGGGATTCTCTCCCGGCCAGACTCTACTCTTCTACTCTCCCTCCCCCCCCCCCCAGGCTAGTGGCTGCACCTTTGGGGAGGGGGTGGGGGGGAGAGGGGCGCCAGGAGTGGCCTCTTTGCTTCCAGTCCAGATTTAGCCTGGAAAGCGAGGTGGTATCGGATAGGGGGCCAATGGGAAGAAGAGAAGTGTGGATTCCGAGGCTCACACCGGCTTTAGAAGACAAAGGCCAGTGTGTGGGTTTGGTTAGAAAAGAGGTGGTCTCGGCTTCATCTTACTGCTGGGCGGAGAGAGGGAAAGGAGAAGAGTGTGTGCACGTCTGTGTGTGTGTCTATCTGTCTGTCGGGAGGTACTAGGATTGGGAAGCAGAGGGCCTGGGTTTCTAATGTCCGCTCTCTTTCTAACTAGCTGTGTGACCTTGGGCTAGTCATTTATGCTTTTCTGGGCCTTAGTTTCCTATTCCATAAAAGGGGACAGGAAGGATCCGGGATAAACGACTACCTTCTCAGCTTCACCACTACTCTCTCTTGCTTGGGTATATTTAGGGGTAAGCTCTAACCCTTCTCATCAGTCCTCCTTTCCCTGGATGGAAAGGGCTGTGGGGAGTCTACAAATTCGTCCCTTTCCTCCCCCTATTCGGAAGTTGAAATCCCAAGAACAAAACTATACCCTTGGGGGTGGGGGGAACACAGCTCCCTGTGAAAGATATAGGGGAGCCCCCTTAAAGGAAGGAGTCCGATTTACTCGAGTTGAGGTAAAGGGGACTTCTGTGAGAGCCCTCCGCCGGGTCCCTCCCATCCTGACTAGCCAGTCTCCTCCCTGATCGTTTTTGCACTGGGGGGGGGGGGGGGGGGGGGGCAGAGGGACCGGCTGCTTTGCCACGGCTGCAAGTCCGGCAGCCCCTGCGGCTAGGAAGGCTCGGTCCCGCCCCAACAACCCCACACTTCGGAGTTGGCTCCGCCTCCCCCCGTTTGGTCGGGCCCCTCCTCCCTTTCCCAGTCTGGAGAGAGGGGCAAGAGGCTGCCAGGGTCTTTCTAGCACCCCCGCCCCCAACCACCTCATTGGCCCGGGACTCGGCAGTTTCCAGACAGGGGCGGGTGGGGGGGCGTGTAGGAAGGGGGCATGACTGAGGGGAGATGTGGGGGGGACCTTACTTCACAAACGGTTCAGAAGTGCCTCCCTCCTCCATTCTGTCTGGATCAGCCCAGACATGCCAGCCGGAGGAAAGACCAAAAAACCTTAAGAAAGGGGGAAGTAGGGGGTGGGGAGTGACTGGCACTGGGCTGTTTCATGGTCAGAGCTGGGAACTGGCCCTTCACGCAGATAAGTGGGGACACCGAGGGGAGCGGATTCCCAGCCAGAGGCAGGATGCAAGAAGAATGTCTGCCCCCCCCCGCCCCCAAAACTCTTCTGACCTAGGACTGTGCTGGAGCCAAAGGATCCCCCCCACACCCTTTTTCTGAATTCCTGATGCTCAGAATTGGTTCTCTTTCTTACTCCCTGCCCCCCCATAGGGATGTGTCACTGAGATTCCCAATGTAAGGAGAAGGGGTGCAGTGGAAGACCAGAATGTGTAGACTTCTGAGAATGCCAGGGCTGAAACAGACCTGAACAGAGTGGGAGAGCTGGGAAGGGACCTGAGGGTTACCGAGAAGGCATTTGACATCTCCAGTCTGAGGACAAAAGTTCCAATCCCACCTCTGCCACTTACAGCTGAGAGACTTGGAGCAAGGCTGCCTTCCTTCTGGGACTTCAGTTTCCTATCTGTAAAAGGAGGGCTTTCTACAGGAAGAACCCACTTTAGAGCTGGGGTTCTTAACCAATATGTTTCAGGAGGTTTATAACCCTGGATTGGGGGTGGGGGGAGGATGGCATCTTTATTTTATTGCATGTGACCATTTAGCCTATCCTTCAATTACAAAAATTGTTCTGAGAAATGGCTTCCTCAGAATTTCAGAGATTCATGACACACACAAAAAAAGGTTAAGGGACCTTCTGCCTTAGAGACTGTTGTTCCATCCCTAGTCCCATTTTACAAAGAAGGAAACTGAGGCCCATAATAGGAAGAGTAGCAGGGGCATTAGCCTGGGAGGCAGGATCCTTGGGATTGCTGTTTTGACTCTTAGTGACCTTGAACAAATTGGTTTTTCCCTCTCTGCCCCTCAACAGCCTTGATGGAAAAATGGAGATAGTAACCTCCGTCTAACCCAGTCCACAGCCCCACTGTAAGGATCAAGTCTTCCTTACTGGATAGGAAATGGCTTTATAACTAGAGAACACTATAAAAGAGTGAACAATTATTATCAGTTCTGCTTTTAATTCATATAACCTTAGGCAAGTCAGTTCCCCTTTCTGGGCCTCAGTTTCTCTGTCTGTAACATGAAGAAACTGGACTGTGTAGATGTCTGAGATCTTGGCCGGAATCCAGCTTCGTCCCCTCCAAAGCAGAATAATTCTTCCTTTCCCCAAATCTCACAGCACTTAGTCTATAAAAATCATAATATTTTACTACTTGGATGTGTCTGTCATCTCATTGATGTGGGTGTGCCCTGCACTGCTGAGATTACAACTCATTCATGTAAACTTCACATTTATATAGTCGGTTACATAACAGCTGGCATTTATAACGTGCTCAAAGATTAATGGAGAGAGCACTAGGCTTGGAATCAGGAGAGCCTGGGTTCAGTCCTCAGCTGTGCTGGGGAAATGATTTCATCTCACATAACTCTTTTATAAAATAGAGATCCTAATATACGTAGTCTCTGTCTCACAGGGGTTTTGTGAAGCTAAAATGAGATGATGGCTAGAAAATGATTTGTAAATGAAAAAAGACAAGTATTCGTGTGGCTCTTTTACAGATAAAGAAACTGAGGTGGCTTGTAGAGGGGAAATGGCTTGTCTGAGTTCTTTTCTCCCCACTGCCTCTCCTGTGGCTTTTGTTGTGTTCTCCATTGCGTTCGTTCAATTTGGCAAACATTTAGACCACAAAAGAAGATCGAGTTTAGAGGGATATCGTTCTAGGGCAGGAGGTGGCACAGTAGGTAGAGAGCCAGACCTGGAGATGGAAGGTCCTGGGTTCAAAGCTGGCTTCAGACACTTCCTAGCTGTGTGACCCTGTTTCTCTAGCCCTGGCCCTTCTGTCTTAGAATTATTACTAGGGCATAGTTCCTACCCTCATGAAACTTAGAGTCTAGTAGATGCTGAGACAGACAGAAATAGCCTATAAGATAAGAACATCAGAGAACTGAGTGCCCTTCAAATCCCAGAGGGAAGGTTATTACCGGCCAAGGGATGAAGGAAGCCTTCCTAGAGGAGGCAGTATTGGAATAGGTAAGACAGGTGAGGAGGGGAATTATCTGGGTAATGCAACTTTTCTGGCAGACGGCTTTATGAAGGCCACAGAGTTTGTCTTCCAACTTCATTTCTCCATCTTCCCTAGTACCAACATAGCCTTGCCCAGAGTATAAGTGCTTAGAGCATCTTTTTTTGGACTTGAACTCGGAAGGGAAGCCTCTTGGAATGGAGAATTGACTGAGAGAGGAAGCCCCTGGTCCTTCACCAACATGGTGGAGCTGGAATAGGAAGGGGGAGATGGTTTGCTGTTATAGCCATAACGAAAGTGAGAGACAGAAAGAGGCCGAGTTAGAAAGACACAAAAACAGAGTTGGGGAGAGAGAGAGAGAGAGAGAGAGAGAGAGAGAGACAGAGACAGAGATACAGAGACAGGGGAGAGAGAGATAGAGAAACAGACAGAGAGACACAAAGATGGGGGGGAGAGAGAGAAAGAGACAGAAATGGGGGAGAGAGACAGAGATAGAGGGGGGAGAGAGAGAAACAGAAAAAGAGAGACAGAGATGGGGAACAGAGACAGATACAGAGATGGAAGAGATAGAGAAACAGAGAAAGA
Organism: Gracilinanus agilis; assembly: GCF_016433145.1. Classification (NCBI taxonomy): domain Eukaryota; kingdom Metazoa; phylum Chordata; class Mammalia; order Didelphimorphia; family Didelphidae; genus Gracilinanus; species Gracilinanus agilis. The sequence continues at coordinate 99,352,587 of NC_058132.1, forward strand.
GACAGAGAGAGGGAAAGGCAGAGACAGAGAGATACAGAGATGGAGAGAGAGAAAAAGAGAGATACAGAGATGGGGGGAGAGAGAGAGACAGAGAGAGAGGAAGGCAGAGACATACAGAGATGGGGGAGAGAGACAGAGAAAGAAAGTAAGAGAGAGAGATTTGAGTATGTAATACTTACATGTATAGTTATCTTTAGTCCAAGACAGAATATTGGGTAGCAGTCGTCATTTTTTTGGTGCATTTTTGTTTGTTTGTTTGTTTTTTAAAAGAAAAGTCAAATCACCTTTGCTAAGAGTCTGGAAAAAAAGCTGACTCCGTGGAGAAAAGTGGAGGAGGACAATGTGAGCTTGGGCCAGTCCCTCACCTGAGGTATCTCCGAGGGAGGTGCAACTAGATCAGAGGAGTCAAACTCGTGGCCCACTCAGGCTTTGTGAGGCTCACAACACTCTAGTGCTATCAGGCCAGATTCAAAATATAATTGGGAAATATTTCATGAAATAAATCAAAAAGTAATAAAACAAAGATATTAATATACAGTTTTCTAAGTCACTCTGTGACCCACGGGGATCCTCGAATACAGCTCAGTGGCTCTTGTTTCTATATGCTTTTGATACCACTTAAACCAGATGACCTCTTGGGCCCATTCCAGCTCTAAATCTAAATTTATCATCCTAAGGTTCTTTTTTTTTTTTTTAAACTCTTACTTTCTGTCCTAGTAACAATTCTAGGACAGAAGGACAAGGGCTAGACAAGTGGGGTTAAGTGACTTGCCCTGGGTCACACAGCTAGGAAGTGTGGGAGGCCACAGTTGACCCCAGGCCTTCCCAACTCCGGGCCTGGCACTCTATCCATTGAGCCACATAGCCCCTCCTGGTTCTTCTGATCAAAATCCTCCAACAACTATTGGAGGCTACAGATGGGCTAAGATGTGCCTTATTTACAGTTTGATAGATGGGATACCAAGAGTTCTACTTCTTTTCTGGTTAAAAAAACATAGAATCCTTGGAGTCTGACAGCCGGAAGGGACTTCAGCATGTGTAATAATAATTATGATAATGATGATGATGATCACTGGCGTTTATACAGTGAATGAAGCCTTGCAAAGTGCCTTACAAATAGGATCTCATTTGATCCTTGTTATTACCCATGATGCAGATCAGGAAGCTGGGGCCAGGCCTGGGGTCAGAGGTCAGGTGTGAAGTCAGTGTCCAGACAGACCCCTCTCTATCCCCAGCTGCCCACAGATCACAGGCCTAGGCCCTTGACCCCTCCGGCCTAGCCCTTACTGCTCTTCTGCCTTGGAACCAATACTCAGTAGTATTTCTAAGATGGATAGTTAAGGTTTAAAAAAAAAAATAGACCAAAGGCAGGGAGTTATTTCTTGCAATTCTTCTGTTCTTCCCACGGTGACCAGACCTTACAAGGCAGGGATTCCGCCAACGTCACCGGCCTGTCCCTATCCCTCCCTCCCTCCCTCCTCCTCCCCTTGGGGGAAACGTCAGGACGCGCCAGGAAAGGCAGGGAGTTCCCTGAAAACCATGCGCCTGCTGGAGGACTTCTTGTGGGAGGGATGGGAGGCAGCGAGGGCCTTTGGGAACCCGGATCCCCAACGAGGAGAACAAATTGTAACAGCAATAACAGGGCCTGCGTGATTCTGCCCCGTGATGGTCACAGCCGGCGTCATTAACTCTCACTGACCATCACCTTCTGAGACAGGCAGGGACGGCGTTAGCCTTCCCCTTTCCCAGAGGAGGAAACTGAGATCCACAGGGTTGGGATCATTTGCCCAAGACCCTATTGGTACTAAAGAAAAGAGCCAAGACCTCCTTCTCAGACTTAGAAGGGAGCTGCAAGCTCGGCTAGTCTGACCCTTATCTGAAACTCAGATCCCCCGTACAAATGCTAGTGCTATGGAAAGAGGAGTAGACCCAAAGGACCCGGGTTCAAATGCTGGCGCTGCGACGTTGGGCAACTTGTATAATTATTCTGGACCCCTCCATTTCCTTGGCTGTTCTGTAAGGCTGGACCCCTCCAGATCAAAGTCTCTGATACTATAATCGTCGACAAGGCATCACCCTGTTTGAAAACTGCCAGTGGCAGGAAGCCCCTCACTGCCTTCCAAGGCAGCCAGCTCCATTTTTGAGCCACTCTAACAGAGAGGAAGTTGTAGATAGCCCGGGGGATAGAGCACAGGGCCTGCTGTCCGGAAGACCTGAATTCAAATATTATTAGACTTGTTTGTTAAACCCTTATCTTTCCTCTAGAGCAGGGGTCAGCAACCTTTTTGGCCGTGAGAGCCATAAACGCCACATTATTTAAAATGTAATTTCGTGAGAGCCGTACAGTGCTCACAGTGCCGCTCCTGTAACAGTGCCTGAAAAAAAATGGACTTTATGGCTCCTGCAGAAAGAGCCATATCTGGCCCTCAAAAGAGCCAGATAGGGCTCAAGAGAGCCATACGTTGCTGACCCCTGCTCTTATCCTGTGCATCAGTTCCAAGGCAGGAGAGTGGTAACAGCTAGGCAACCGGGGTTAAGGGACTCAGCCAGGGTCACCCAGCTAGGAAGTGTCTTAGGCCAAATTTGAACCCTGGATCTCTCCTCTCTAGTCCTGACTCTCAATCTACCTAGCTGCTCCCTCCCCCCCCCCCCACTTACTAGCTATTTGACCCTTAGCAAGTCCCTTAATTGATATCTGCCTCCATTTCCTCAGCTGTAAAATGGGGTTGTAAATCATAAACTACCTCCCAGGGTTGTTGTGAGGATCAAATGAGATAACATTTGTAAAGCATTGAGTACAGGGGCTGACATAGTGGGTGCTATGAGAATCTTGTCCCTTCCCCTTCCTCTCCCTTGTCCTGATTTCTTCTGTCTTCTGATGGTCCAGCAAAAGGGAGAGACGGGGCGGAATAATGGAAAGGCCTCTGGTCCTGAAGGCAGAACGTCTGGGTCTCAGGGTCCACGTCTCCCACTTTACTAGCTCAATGAGGAAATTAGGGATGACCCTGAAGGTCCCAGCCAGCTCTGATGGTCCAGGAGGCTGAATCTGGGGGCGGGACGGGTGCTGACTGCCCAGCCCCTGCCTACAAGTCATCCACACGCCGTGATCTTCGGGAAACAGCCCCCCTCCCACTTCCTGCTCTGGGGAGCGGGTACATCCCCTCCTTGTCCGTCTGTCTGCAGCCTAACCTCTCTTCCCAGAACAGCCCTCCTCATGCTGGAAGGCCATAGTTAGGCCTCCCCTAAGGCATCTCTTCCTGGACTAATTCCCACTTCCGTCAATGGATCCTCATACGGCCTGGTTTCAAAATATTTAAACCTACTCATTCCAGATATACCAGGTCCCATCCATCAGTCTTTGGAAGAAGTCTCCTCCTTAGCCTCCTTATCCAGGGGTGGTTGGATGGTTCAGTGGATAGAGAACCAGACCTAGAGAACGGAGGTCCTGGGTTCAATTGTGGCCTCAGACACTTCCTGGCTGTGTGACCCTGAGTAAGTCATGTAACCCCCATTGCCTAGCCTTTACTGCTCTTCTGCCTTGGAGCCAACACACAGTACTGATTTTAAAAGGGAAGGGAAGGAAAGACAAGAAAGGAAGGGAGGAAGGAAGGGAAGGAAGGAAAGAGGAAAGGAAAGAGAGAAGGAGAGAGGGAGGAAGGAGGAAAGAAGAAAGGGAGGAGGGAGGACAGATGCAGAAAGAGGAAGACAGAGAGAGACAGAAAGACAGACAAGACAGACAGAGCCAGAGAGGAAGAGAGACAGAAAGACAGACAAGACAGACAGAACCAGAGAGGGAGAGACAGTGGCAGACAGAAGGAAACAGTGGGAGAGAAAGAGAGAGAGAATATGGACTTGGGCTGACGCTCAGTGTTCCCTATCTGTTGTCCACATGCTCCAAAACAGAGCGGGAGACGAGCCACATGTCGCTCCTAGTATAGACGAGAGCACCCTGGCTAGAAGTTGGAACATCAGGGAGCAAGGCCTGACCTTAACTTTATCTACTTAGATGATCCTGAGCAAACCTTCTACCTCAATCAGCTGATTCCACTTGGTAGCAGTTTAGAGCCAGCACCTGCAGCACTTTAAAGTCTAGCAAATTGCTTTACATCCATTATCTCAACACCAACATTCCCATCTGGAAAATGGGACTATAGTAATAGATCCATTTAAAAAAATTTGCCCAAGTGTATAGGATTATGGAATCACTGATATAGAGCTGGAAGGGACTTAGGGGTCATCTGTGGGCATGCAGGCATCACGAGTCAGAAGAACCTATAAATGTGGATCCTGCCGCAGTTACTTACTAACTCTGGGACCCTGGACAAGGTAATTTCTCTTTGAGCCTCACCTTTCTCATCTGCAAAATGCAGATAATAAGAGCACCTACTGCATAGGATTATTGTGAGGATCAAACAGGATAACATACATAAAATACTTTACAAAACTCGTATAAGGTGCTATACAAATTCTAGTTACTTGTATTTATTGGTTCTATCCCAATAACTCCATTTTCTGTGGGATGTTCAGGTTTACAAGTTACTTCCCCTACAATAATCCTGCCACATGGGATGTGTAGGGAGAGAAGTTGGAGTTATCTAAGGCCTAGATTCAACTCTCACCTGGAACTTTTTGAGCAAGATGGCCCTGGGCAAACTACTTCCTCTCCCTGGGTGATAATTTCCTAATCTGAAAGGTGGGTAGAATAATACCACCCACCACCTCATGGAATTGTGACAATCAAGTACATAAAGCAATTTGCTAGCCTTTAAAGTGCTGTTGGTGCTGGCTCTAAAATGCTACCAAGTCAAACCTCAAACCTTTCTGTAGCTTCTGGAGCTGCTAACAGAAGAGATAAGAGCTCGGGAAGACAATTCCAGCAATCTCAGCTGCCTCTGGTGGGTGCTTTTCTCACTCGCCCATGCCGTTAGGTGTGTAGACAACTTAGGCAAACACACTTCAAGTCTGGGGTGAATAAAATAAATATTTACAAAAGAAAGGGAGGGGGAAGGGAAGAGAGAACCTGGAAAGGGTGGGGGAGAAAGAGAAAGAGGGGAGGAAGGGAGGAGAAGGAAGATAGGAAAAAAGGAGAGAGAAAAAAGAAAGGAGAGAAACAGGGAAGAAGGAAGGAGAGGGAGGGAAGGGAAAGGAAAGAGGAGAATAAAGGAGAGGGGAGAAAGAAAAGAAGGAAAGATAAAAAAGAAAGCAAGAAGAGACACAGGGAGGAAGGAGAGAGACAAGAAGAAAAGAGGAAGAAACAGAGAGAGGAGAGAGAAAGGAAAGATGGGAAAGAAGGAAAGAGGGAGAAAGAAAAGAAGGAGAGAGAGATAGGAAGAAAAGAATAAAGGAAAGGAAGAGAGGGAGGGAGGAGAGAGATAGGAAAGATAGGAAAGAAGAGAGAGGGAGAAATAAAGATAGAAAAAAGGAAGAAGAGAGATAAGAGGGAGAGAGAGGAGAGAAAGGAAAGATGATAAAAAAGGAAAGAGAAGAGAGAAACGGGGAGAAAGGAAGGAGAGAGGGAGGAAAGAGAAAGGAAAGAGGAGAGGGTAGAAAGAAAGCAAGGAAAGAAACAGGGAGGAAGGAAGGAGAGAGACAAGAAGAAAAGAGGGAAGAGAGGAAGAAAAGGAGGGAGGAGAGAGAGAAGGGAGAGAGGGAGAAAGGAAGGAGAGACAGGGAGGAGAGAGAACATTCCTAGCCCCTCTGTCCATTAAGAATTCCTGGCTCCTTCTCTGATTTCCCTTGCCTGCTTCCCAGAGTATGAGCAGGGTCAGACCAGAGGGGTTTGGAGGTGTCTTCCTGGCCATATGTACAGAATCTGGGACCTCAGCACCTGAACAGTGATTCCTCTATATCTAATGGCTGCTTGAAAACCAGGCAGAATGAGCTCATTAATAATAAAAATGGGGGCAGCTAGGTTACAGGCCTGGAATCAGGAAGACCTAAGCTGAAATCTGGCCTTAGACACTTCCTGGCTGTGTGACCCTGGGCAAGTCACTTAACCCCTATTGCCTGGCCCTTCTGCTTTGGAACTGATACTTAGTATTGATTCCAAAAGAGAATGTAGGGGGTTAAAATAATAATAATAGTAATAGTAATAATAATAATAATGATGATGATGATAATAATAATAATAATACTGTTGTTTGGTCATGTTCAATTTTTTTCAGTTGCTTCTGACTTCATGATCCCATTTGGGGTTTTTTTTTTTGGCAGAGATACTAGAAGGGCTTGCCATTTCCTCCTCTGGCTCATTTTACAGATGAGGAAACTGAGGTAAACATGGTTAGTAACTTGCCCAGGGTCGCACTGCTGGCCGGTGGCTCAGGCCACGTCTCCCTGACTTCAGGCCCAGTGCCTCACCTAACTACCCTAACAGCGAGCTCACATAGAACTTACTATGTGCCAGGCATCGTGCTAAGCCCTTTAATAATATTATTTCACTTGACCCTCACAACCACCTTGGGAGGCAGATGCTATCACTATCCTTATTTTACAGACAAGGAAACTGAGGCAAACAGAACTGGCTCAGTGACTTGCCAACGTCACCCAGCTATTAATAATTGTTTGAGACTGGATTTGAACTCCTGACTCCAGGCCCAATGTTCTCTCCCCTGTACCACCCAGTTGCCTCACCGAGTAAGCATTCTCTAACAATTCTAATTTCCAGTCAAATTAGGGCTTCCCTGTTGGGTCCTGCCGTCTTCAGAGGGGCAGGACGAGAGCCCCTGGCAGGACAGGGGTCCGGGGGATTCCTGTGCTCTCAGGGACTGTGCACAGGCCAGAGGCCTTCTGAATTTCCTTCCAGGCCTGACATGCCACGTATATAATTCTAAATCCTGCGAGGCTGTCCCGGGCCCAAAGCCATTTCCCTTTTATGATGTCCAAGCTTTGGCTGTCCGTAGCACAGCCCTGCCACTTACCTAACAAAACATGTCTCATCCTTTGAAATGGGCTGAGCTTATTGAGGAAAGGAATCCGTGAATGCTGTTCTCTGCTCCTGGAAAATTCCAGGAGCCGCTCAGTGGAGGAAAAAGATCCACTTTCCATGGCTTGTCCTCATACATGCTATTATCCTGCCAGGTGCACCCCTGGACGAGAACAAGAGCCACTGAGAACTCGAGTGTTCTCGTCTGTCTCAGAGCCGGAAAGGACCCCACATTTAGAATCAAATTCAACCCAAATTTAAATAAGATTTTCCTTACCGGTGGGCATCCAGCCTTCACTGGACAGTCTCCAGCAAGGGGAACCATCAGTCACCCTCAGAGGCACCTCTTCTCTGGGCAAAACATCTGTTCCTTCAACTGGCCTTTGTATGGTGTGATATTAAGGGCCTTCCCATTCCAGACGGCGTCTCCCCGCTAACACCAGCATGGCTAAACCGGCCTTTTATCAGCGCCGTGTCCTGAAGTGAACACGAGCCCAGCGGGGGTCTGGCCAGGCTTGTTTCTAACAGGACCGTCCTCTCCCTCTCAGATCTTCTTTCTCCTGGTCAAACATTCCTAGTTTCCTTAGCCAGTCCCAGTAAGTAGCAGAGCTGGGATGCAAACCCAGACCCCTGATTCCAAATCTGGTACGATTTATTCTATATCTATAGCCTATATATTATTTTACATCTATGTTATATAGTATTCTATAGCCATATTATAGTCTATATCTATATTCTATATTATACCTATATTCTATATTATTCTATATCATATATTATATATTATTCTATATATTTTATGTCTACATAGTATATATTATTCTATAGCTATATTATATTTTATTCCATATTGCATTATATATTATATACCATATAGTATATAACATGTATATTATTCTATATCTATATCCTATATATTATTCTACATCTATGTTATATAGTATTCTATAGCCATATTATAGTCTATATCTATATTCTATATTATACCTATATTCTATATTATTCTATATCATATATTCTATATTATTCTATATATTTTATGTCTACATAGTATATATTATTCTATAGCTATATTATATTTTATTCCATATTGCATTATATATTATATACCATATAGTATATAACATGTATATTATTCTATATCTATATCCTATATATTATTCTACATCTATGTTATATAGTATTCTATAGCCATATTATAGTCTATATCTATATTCTATATTATACCTATATTCTATATTATTCTATATCATATATTCTATATTATTCTATATATTTTATGTCTACATAGTATATATTATTCTATAGCTATATTATATTTTATTCCATATTGCATTATATATTATATACCATATAGTATATAACATGTATATTATTCTATATCTATAGCCTATATATTATTTTACATCTATGTTATATAGTATTCTATAGCCATATTATAGTCTATATCTATATTCTATATTATACCTATATTCTATATTATTCTATATCATATATTATATATTATTCTATATATTTTATGTCTACATAGTATATATTATTCTATAGCTATATTATATTTTATTCCATATTGCATTATATATTATATACCATATAGTATATAACATGTATATTATTCTATATCTATAGCCTATATATTATTTTACATCTATGTTATATAGTATTCTATAGCCATATTATAGTCTATATCTATATTCTATATTATACCTATATTCTATATTATTCTATATCATATATTATATATTATTCTATATATTTTATGTCTACATAGTATATATTATTCTATAGCTATATTATATTTTATTCCATATTGCATTATATATTATATACCATATAGTATATAACATGTATATTATTCTATATCTATATCCTATATATTATTCTACATCTATGTTATATAGTATTCTATAGCCATATTATAGTCTATATCTATATTCTATATTATACCTATATTCTATATTATTCTATATCATATATTATATATTATTCTATATATTTTATGTCTACATAGTATATATTATTCTATAGCTATATTATATTTTATTCCATATTGCATTATATATTATATACCATATAGTATATAACATGTATATTATTCTATATCTATATCCTATATATTATTCTACATCTATGTTATATAGTATTCTATAGCCATATTATAGTCTATATCTATATTCTGTATTATACCTATATTCTATATTATTCTATATCATATATTCTATATTATTCTATATATTCTATATGTCTACATTATGTATCATTATAGCTATAGTATATATTATATTTTATACCATATTGCATTATATATTATATACCATATAGTATATAACATGTATATTATTCTATATCTATATCCTATATATTATTCTACATCTATATTATATAGTATTCTATAGCCATGTTATATTCTATATCTATATTCTGTATGATACCTATATTCTATATTATTCTATATCATATATTCTATATTATTCTATATATTCTATATGTCTACATTATGTATCATTATAGCTATAGTATATATTATATTTTATACCATATTGCATTATATATTATATACCATATAGTATATAACATGTATATTATTCTATATCTATATCCTATATATTATTCTACATCTATATTATATAGTATTCTATAGCCATGTTATATTCTATATCTATATTCTGTATGATACCTATATTCTATATTATTCTATATCATATATTCTATATTATTCTATATATTCTATATGTCTACATTATGTATCATTATAGCTATAGTATATATTATTCTATAGCTATAGCATATATTATTCTATAGCTATATTATATTTTATTCCATATTGCATTATATATTATATACCATATAGTATATAGCATGTATATTATTCTATATCTATATTATATTGTATATATCTATATTATGTATTATTATATCTATAGTATATATCATTCTATATCTATAGTATATTTTATCCTATATCTATATTGTATTTTATATATATTTATATATAACATACCCATACAGTATATAATATGTATACTATATATTATTATATACTTATGTATTATTCTATATCTCTATTATATATTATTCTCTATATTATATTGCATATTCTATATAGCTATACTATGTATAATATATAGTACATATTATTCTATATCTATAGTATATAAAGAACTATAGTATACTATATATATTATATATTATTCTATATCTATTGTATATATCAGGGGTCGGCAACTTTTTTGGCCGTGAGAGCCATAAATGCCACATTTTTTAAAATGTAATTTCGTGAGAGCCATACAGTGCTCACAGTGCCGCTCCTGTAACAGCGCCTGAAAAAAAATGGACTTTATGGTTCCTGCAGAAAGAGCCATGTCTGGCCCTCAAAGGAGCCAGATAGAGCCATACGTTGATGACCCCTGGTATATATTATTCTATATCTATATTTTATATATTATATACCCATACAGTATGTATACTATATATTATTCTATAGCTATATATTATTCTATATTATATGTCTATATTAGTCTATAAATATGTTATATATCATCCTATATCTATATATTATTATATACTTGTATATTATTATGTACCTATATTATATATTAATATATCTATTATATACCCATATTATATATTAATATATCCACATTATATATTAATATGCCCATGTTATATATTCATACATGTCTATATTATATTCTATATTAGTGTATATGTATAGTATTATTATATATCTATCTATATTGTATAATCTATTGTCCCCACACTGTCTCCAATACCTTCTGGTTCTCTAACATTTCTTAGAAAAGACCTCAGGCTATAAGATCATGTAGTTCTCATTCCGTCATTTTCAAACATGTGCGAGTCTTTATGACCCTTCTTGGGGTTTTCTTGGCAAAGGAACTGGAGAAATTTGTCGTCTCCTTCTCCAGCTCATTTTACTGATGAAGAAGCTGAAGCAGACGGGGTTAAGTGACTCACCCAGGGTCACCCAGCCAGGCAGCATATGAGGCTGGATTTGAACTCGAACAGATGATGAGTCTTCCTGACTCCCCATAAGATCATAGGGACACCGATTTAGAGCTGGGTAGGTTCTCTGAGGTCCTGTTACACGTGGAGAAACCACAGCTTTAAAAGGTTTAATGACTTGCTCAAAAGGCCTGAAATAAGGCCCCAGAGCCTGGCTGTGCCCTCTGGCGGGGGGCAGAGGATGGGGGTGGCTATTGCTGCCGCCCTCTGAAGGCAGCCTCAGGCAGAGTTTTGGCTTTTGTACGTGGGGGTCAGCTCAGACAGTGAGGCGCCCATTTGTTCACTCTCCGTGCTAGGAGTCCTGCATGGAGTCACAGAGGTGCACCATGTGGCTTCCACGAGGAGTCCCTCCGGCCTGCCCTGAATCACTTCCATCTGGCCTCTGGGTCAGCCTGGTCCGGCCTCTCCCTCTCTCTCTCTCGGTGATTTCTTCTCTCTCCCCTTCCTTGCTCTCCCGCGTCCCCCTCTGCCTTTGAGAGGAAACAAAAGAGGCCCCAAAGCCTCCCTTGGAGCTGGGGTCCCAAGGAGAGAGAGCTGCGGCTTCTCGGGTGTTTCTGGGCCCCCCGCCCGGGCACCCCTCCCTGTGGAAACAAGTCTGGTCAAGGGAAAGGCTGGGCAGAGGAAAAGATGCTTTCTCTGAGCCTCGTCTTAGCTGCTCCCCCTCCCTAGAGGGCCCGGCCTGAGCAAGCAGCTCCGAAAGGGGCTGGGAGTCAGGACGATTCCGAGTTCCGATCCAGCCTCGGTGGGGGACCCGAGCAAGTCACTTACACCCCGTCCGGCAAACCGCTGCAGTGCCTTTGCCAAGAAGAGCCCGGGGTCAGGAAGAGGCAGAGACACCAAAATGACTGAACAATAACCAAGAGACCCATCGGGTGGCCTACCTGGGGGCTTCTCCTTCAGGAAGGCCAGCAAACCGTGGTTGTAGGGTGATAAAGCTGGCAGGGCCCTCGGGGGCCATAGAGTCCAGCCCTAGATCTGAGGCAAAGAGAAATAGACTTGCCCAAGGTCACACAATCCCAGACCTGGCAAAAAAAATTTGGAATCAAAACGGAGAGTGTCAGTCTCGGAAAGGACCTTGCCCCAAGGGATCATGGGAGCATAGATGTAGGGCTAGACAGGTTCTTAGACATCATTTGGGGGAGGGGGAGGAACTGAGATTTAGAGCAATGTAGTGACTGCTCAGAGCCACATTTTTGGACCCAAGTCTTCCTGCCTCCGGGCCTAGCACTCTCTCCACTGTGCCGCCGTGCCGCCCAGAGGGACTATTACTAGAAATTAAAATATCTCAGTATTATTGTGAATAATCGTTTTTTCCTTGGGGGTCTCCTGATTCCCTGCAGCACGCTTGAAGAACCATTGCATTAGAGAATTAATCTTAGCATGAACTCCCTTCCACATTATTCCGTTTAACCAGCATGACTAAGCACCTCCTTGCTATCTGCTAGGCCCATGCTGGGGATGCTCTGGTGGCTGGAGATTTTATCTCCTGTGATGCAACCCGAAATCCATCCACACCTTCTCCCCATGAGTGATTCTTGTCCTCCGCCACATCTTCTTCCAAACCCTCCAAACACACCGGAGAGCTTTCTCTAGGCCTTTCCACGTCCTCTGGAGTACCAGTATGGCGTTTGCGCCTTGGACACAAACGGAAAAGGGTCCCTGCCCTTCCGCTGGGTGGTCTCAGTGGACAGAGCGCCAGGCCTAGAGACGGGAGGTTCAAATGTGGCCTCAGACATTGCTAAGCTGTGTGACCCTGGGCAAGTCACTTAACCCCCATTGCCCAGCCCTAACCACTCTTCTACCTTGATACCAATATTTAGTATCAATTCTAAGACAGAAGGCAAGGGTTTAAGAAGCAGCAGCAGCTTAGGATAGATAGAGTGATAACTCTCTTTTCTATCCTTTTAGGGCAAGTGATATGAATATAATTTTAAAAATTTAGAAACGACATCCCAATGAGGGCAGCTAACTTAATTTGGGGAAGGGGATCTCGGCCTTCTCTTGTGTGTGACCTTTGGGGTCAGCCATCAAAGCCCACCAGAGCGGGGAAATGATTGTAAAGATGGGAACGGAAGAGGGAGACTTTTTCCCTAGACTTTTTTGTTTTTCAGAAAAAATGGCAAATTCTCAGGAAAAACTTTCTTTTTTCTGAATTTCCTCCTTCTTCTCCCCTTTACAAATTCATCATCTTCTCCTTCCAGGCCCATCTGGAAATTCTCCTCCTGGAGTTCCAGCCCCCCAGCTTCTCTTTCACTTTTGATTCCTTCCTGAAGGCAGGGGGGTAGCCGGGGCAGTTTCCTGTAAGAGTCCCAGGCCGGCCCTTCGGAGTGACCGCTCTCTTGTCCCGCTTGTGTCGCCCGCCACGAGCCCGCTCTCTTCCTTCTTTCTAAACCAGCACCGGACACAGCTGGGTTAGGCCAACTTCCCCTGAGCCTCCCTTGCTGCTAGCAGCCCGCCTGTGCCGAGGAGAGATGGAGAAAGTAGGGGGCCCTCCACGTAAAAATGGGGGTGATAATGGCAGCCAGCTCCCAAGGTTGTTGGGAGGGTCACCAAGAAGGTGTCAGGAAAGTGCTCGGCACATTGCCTGGCACATTGCAGGCATGATAGAAATGTTTTGTTATTATTTTTAATAATAATAATAATAATTTTAATAATAGTTTTATGCTGATTATTAGCTGGAGGAAAGACATCCCGAAGAAGGTAAGTCCTATAATAGATCATAGAATGTGAGGGCTGGCTGGAAAGGGTCCCTAGACATCATCTAGTTAAACCCTTTAATTTTACAGAGTGAGAAACTGAGGCCCAGAAATGAGAGAATATCTAGAAGAAACACCAGTCTCGGCCACCTTAGAGTAAACACCAGAGACACTTTAAGGCCAGAGAGCTTTTTTGCAGTGTGACTAGATGAAGAAAGCCAATAAAAACAACAGGCATGATTGACTTATTACAAGCTTGGTGTTTGGTCATACTTTTCCCAAAGCTAAAACCTCCTTATTCTTGTTTGTCTTATGTGTACCAGGTTTCATGTTATTGTTTTTTGTTTTTTTTTCTTTCCTTTTTAAAATCCTGGATGGCTGACAAGTTCTCATTTCTGTCCTTTCTCAGGGCTTAATGATAATGGTCCAATCCATGTTTCTAAAGGAGATTTAATACAGTTTGGATTTGTTTGTTTTTTAATTCTTAAATCTGTGTTAAGATTCCAAATTAGAATTTGGAATTAGAATTCCAAATTTGGATTCCAAAGTAGAAAAGGGCTAGGCATTAGGGGTTAAGAGTCTCAAAGCTAGGAAGTATTTGAGGTCAAATTTGAACCCAGGACTTCTCTATGCCTGGCTCTCAATTCACGGAGCCAACTAGCTGGCCCTTAATGCATTGCTTGTTTACTCAGGATCCATTAATGTTACTGCCCAGGTCTTTGGCCCAGTCAAGCCCAATGCACCATGCTTAGAAACATTTTCCTCACAGTCTTGCCCAGATTTGCACTCTTACTGGTACAACTCAGCCAAGAGTCCAGTTCTCTTGACTGCCTGTCTAGAGAGCTTCATCTGTTTGGGGGTTTTTTTTGGAATTTTTTTAAAGTTTCATTTTTAAATTAATAGTTATTTACTTTCTCTCCCTCCCATCTCCTATCCCTTTACAAAGAAAAAGAAAAACATATTTCTTATAAGAAAAATATGTAGTCAAGCAAAATGAATTCCCCCCTTGACCGTGTTTAAAGAAATTTATGTATCCTTCTGCACCCTGAATTCTGCACCTGTAGATAGCATCAGTCCTCCAGAATCATGGATTGCATTGATCAGAGCTCTTGGAGCTTTCAAAGTTACTCGTCTTTACCGTTTTGTAAATATATATAAATTGTTCCTCTGGCTTTGCTCATTTCTTCTGCACCACACTGATTCCCTGACCTGCTCCTCTTACTCAAAAAAATATTATTTTTGTACAAGTCACCCAGGAAGGGTCCAAAATGAATGAAACATTGCCCTTAGCTCCCAGAGGCTTCAGTTCAGTCCTTGTCACCTATTTTTTTTAAACCCTTACCTTGTTTCTTAGAAGCAATACTAAATACCAGTACGGGCTAGCCAGATATGGCTAGAGACCAAATGCCCAAACTACACCCTCATTCTGCCTTACTCCCTTACTGCCCCCGCCTTACTCCAAACAGGGGAGGGAGGAAGCTCTTCTATTGGCTGCTGGGCAGACGTATGAGAAATGTCCTCAGGCACATGGAGAGGGGGAGGGAAGCAGCCTCCTTTGGCACACTCCAGCAGGCGTGCCATAGGTTCACCAATACAGGGCCCTAAGGAGAGTGGCAAATGTGCCATAAGCTCGCCAATACAGGGCCCTAAGGAGAGTGGCACATGTGCCATAAGCTCGCCAATACAGGGCCCTAAGGAGAGTGGCACACGTACCATAGGCTCGCCAATACAGAGCCCTACGGAGAGTGGCACACGTACCATAGGCTCGCCAACACAGGGTCCTAAGGCCCTAAGGAGAGAGGGAGGGGAGCATCCCCTTCAGCTTGTGTGCTATAGGTTCACCAACATGGAGCTAGGCATTTGGGATCAAGCAACCTGCCTAAAGTCACCCAGCTAGGCCTATTCAGTCTTGAGCAGTCTCCTGTCAGCTGTTCCAAAGGGGAGTGGGCTGCCTTGGGAGGTGCTCATTTCGCTCTCATTGGGGGTCACCAAGTAAAAGCTACACGACCACTTCTCAGAGGGAATTTTTGTTTCTTTTTTTAGGCTGGGTCTCCCTATGTCACCCAGGCCTTTCCTGGACCTGATCCCTTTCTTAATCAGTGTGAGAACTTTGACCTACTCTGTTTCCAACTTAGGCCACTTCACCCCTCCTTAAGCAAATGGTGCCAGGATAATTAGTGTGAGCACACAACGAAATGAACCCAGGGCAGCTCAGAACTGCCCGGTTCGTGCCAACTCCCAGCCTCCGCCTCCAGGGTGACAGGGAGATTCCAGGTGTGTACCCTCCCTCCCGGCCCTCCCAGGAGATTCTAGTAAACAGCTCCTGCCCCTGAGAATCAGCAAGATTTCTGTAAAATCAGAAAATTGGATAGCTCCGTGAGTGAGCGCAGAAACCCTCTTCCCTGCCGTCCCTTCCTTTCAGACCCCAGAAAACGGAGGGCTGGCTGGCTGAAATCGCGTTCCCCAGATCTTAGAGGGTGCCCAGATGGGATTTCCAGCCCGCCTCACACGGTGCACCATTTCTAATATTTCTCCCAGCCCTGATCGTTCCAGTCGTCTCCGAGGTGCATTTTCTTCCACCTCCAGTTTCCTTCTTTGCCCTGGCGGTGGCTGACTCAGGCCAGAGCCGGGCACTGTTGCGTAACCGAAGATCTGACAAAAGTGGCTGTTTCATATTTAATGCCCGCAGAGTTGTATAATCACCTTGGGTAACCGAAGAATAATCTCTGGGGCTGTCTCTCTCTCCTTTCTTTCTGAAACCTTTGGAACGGGTCTGTGTAAGAAGAGCTGAGCCTGGCAGAGGAGCCCGGACCATTTGGATGTAATTAATCGTGTGCGCTGTACACAGGCTAGGACACAATAGACGGATTAGGGCAAAATTTGTACCCGCTTTATTTCCTGAAATCCTGACCCCCGGCTCTCCCCGCTGGGGCGAGGCACGAAAGGCACCTGAGCGGGTTTTAGGCTGAAAATTGGCCTTTCTGAAAAGCTGCCAGGGGGAAGGGGCGGAGGCGAGGACGGGGACAAGCGGGCCGATAGAGTGGCTGCCCCTTTAAATGTTTCCTGGTGCCCGCAGGAGGAAGCTGGGGAGAGGGGGATGAGTCCAGGAGGGGAGAGCGAGCCGGCTGGAGCAGGCAGAGTCCTTAAAGAGGTGGAGAGCGCAGAGCCTCCCTCCAGTAGCTTCCCTAGGCATCCCGCGACTGGCCCTTGGTGCCAGAGTACAAGGGGCGACCCAGGCACCGGGGTCTTACTGGCTGGCAGGGACTTCTTCCTTGGGTAAGCTGCCATTGGTCCAACTCCATTGGAAGACGGTGACCAATGAGAGCGGACATTTAGGGGGTAGCTGGGTGGCCAGGCCTAGAGACGGGAGGTCCAGGGTTCAAATCTGGCCTCAGACGCTTCCCCCCTTTTGCCTAGCCCTGACCACTGTGCCTTGGAATCGATATACAGTGTTGATTAAGATGGAATGCAAGGATTTAAGAAGAAAACATTAAACAAATAGACTTTCGATACTAGAGAGGGGGAATCTGGTGTTGAGGAGACTTGGAGGTTCAGAGTCAGAGTTTGGGAGCTGGGAGGAATGGTTCCAGCCCTTTGCCTTCTGTCTTGGAACCAATCTGTAGCGATGAGGGTAGGTTTTTTGCCCAGGATTGGAGGCAAGATTTGAACTCAGGGGGGCATCTGGGTAGCTCAGTGGATTGAGAGCCAGGCCTAGAGACCGGAGGTCCTAGGTTCAAATCCGGCCTCAGACACTTCCCAGCTGTGTGACCCTGGGCAAGTCACTTGACCCCCATTGCCTATCCTTACCAATCTTCCACCTATAAGTCAATACACAGAAGTTAAGGGTTTAAAATTAAAAAAAAAAAAAAAAAAAAAAAAGATTTGAACTCACCCCCGGCTCTAGGCCTCCTGTAGTTCTGGGGAGTCGCCCCTTCTGGCGGGTGTTGGCGTCTCAGGCCCTGACCGTGCCCTTGCTCTTCTCGTCCTCCAGGCTGCACGATGCTGTGGTGCCTCTGGCTGCCCCTCCTGTGGCTGGCCCCCTGCGCCGGGGCCGTCCGCCCCTGCTTCCCAGGCTGCCATTGCGAGGTGGAAACCTTCGGCCTGTTCGACAGCTTCAGCTTGACCCGGGTGGACTGCAGCGGCCTGGGCTCCCACATCGTGCCGGTGCCCATCCCCCTGGACACCACCTACCTGGACCTGTCCTCCAACCAGCTGGAGACGGTCAACGAGTCCATGCTGACGGGGCCGGGCTACACCACTCTGGTGGGCCTCGACCTGAGCTACAACCGCATCGCCCAGATCTCTTCCGCCACCTTCTCGCGCCTGCGCTACCTGGAGTCCCTGGACCTGAGCCACAACGCCCTGGCGGCCCTGCCCGAGGAGAGCTTCGCCAGCTCGCCGCTCAGCGAACTGGACCTGAGCAGCAACCGGCTGGCCCAGATCGCCCTGGACGCCTTTACTTCTCGGGGCCAGGGCAAGCCCCTCCACGTGGATCTGTCCCACAACCTCCTCACCCGGGTGGTCCGGCCGCACCTGGACCGAGGCCTCCCCAACATCCAGAGCCTCAACCTCTCCTGGAACCAGCTGCAGGACGTGCCGGACCTCCAGGGCCTCCCTCTGCGCTACCTCAACCTGGACGGCAACCTCCTGAGCAGGGTGCGGGCCGGGGCCTTCTCCGGGCTGAAGGACCTCACTCACCTGTCCCTCAGCGGCCTCCGCCGCCCCCTGGAGCTCGCCTCCTTTGCCTTCCGAGACTTGCCGAGCCTCCAGGTCCTCGATCTGTCGGGCAATCCCAGCCTCCGCGCCGCCAAGGCCGAGGTCTTCTCCAGCTTGAACTCCCTGCAGGAGCTGAACCTGTCCGGCACGGGGCTGGCGGCTCTGCCCGACAGGCTCCTGAAATACCTCCCGTCCGTCAAGAGCATCACCCTGGGGAAGGACGTCTGGTGCGTCAAGGTGGTCAAGGAGGGCCAGTACCGGCGGGAGACGGGCCGGACCAGAAAGGAGGTCTTGTACTGCCACGACGGCCACGGCGCCGTGGCCCAGGCCCCCTTTGCCTTGTGAGCCACGTCACGGCGGCCCAGGAGAGGCGCACGGAGGGAAGGCCCCTGGAGGGTCTGTCTGGGGAAGGGTAGGACCCGCGTGGAGGGAGAGGGAGAAGGAAAAGGCCCACCTCTGGTGCACACACAGAGGCCTACCCTCGTGCCCTTTGTGTTTTGTTTTGTTTTGGTAAGACTGTCGATTTAATTTATATTTATATGTGCCAATACCAGATTCAGCTCGTGTGTGTGTGTGTGTGTGTGTGTGTGTGTGTGCGTGAGAGAGAGAGAGAGAGAGAGAGAGAGAGAGAGAGAGAGAGCGCCAGCCCTTCCACCTGTCCTGCTCTTCCTCTGCCTGGACGCTCCTCTCTAAGGCCTCTCTTGGTCTTACCCTAAACAAAACCTGTTGGAGGAGAGGAGACAAGGTGGTTTCTCTCTCCTCATCTCCTGGACCAGTTAGAGAATATCGAGAACCAGCCATCGGAACCGAGGCGTGCCGGGAAACGTTCCTGGCTTCAACGTGCCCCTGACTTGGACATCCCCCTTTCTGGATTCTGAGGGAAAAGATGGAGATCTTCGGGAGCCACACAGCTCTGAGGAGTCCCCAGAAGTCTTAAGTGGAAGTTCAGGGCAAAAAGAAGAAGGAACTGCCCTGAGCAAATGGATGCCAGGGGGCATGCCTTCTCCTTCCCTGATGTCCCCCAGCCCCACTCCAGCATTCCCCAGCTCGTGGTTCCAATGTTTTCCTCATTCCTGACTCGGATATCCTTGACTCGGACATCTTCCTCCCCCGACCCGTGCCACCCACAGCCATGTAATGTAGCCCATGGCTCGTTTGGTGCCAAAGTGGGCCCCGAGCCCATCTCTGCCTATATACCCTTGGTGTTTTTCCTAAAGTGCCTTCCCCCAATGCCCTGACTCACATTGTGCTCGGGCATCTTTCTTTTTAGGGGGTTTGTTTTATTTTATTTTGTTTTGTTTTTTAATAATGGATAAGATGAACGAATAAAGAAGGTAGTCCTACCGAATAAATGTATTCTCATCTGAAAAAACACTTCTGGCGTGTGAGGAACCATGTACACGTGTTGTGGTTTATTATTCGGGGCCTTTCCATGCTTTTGACTTCTCCCTCCACTTAGAAATTTGCACTTATCTATTCTTTCCTGAAGACCAAATACCAGTCAGGGGTTGACCAAGGGGTACCCTGATATAAAGAGGGGAAAAGCACTTATAGCCAGACATCTGAGGAGTTTGAATAGATATCACAGTCAGCGTGAGTCAGAATTGTCAAATGGGAACCGAGAAAATGAATTAAGCCTTAAACCACACTGAGAGACAGAGCTGCCAAGTTGAGAGAGATGGTAATCCCACCGTGCCCTGCTGCCCTGGGTAGGCCACATTCTGGAAGGGGTGTCTGAGGGATGCGGGAGGAAGTGAGGGTCAAGAAGAGAAACGACTTCCCCTGTCCCCAGGCTGCTCAGTTCTAAGGGCCATGACTTAGGAAGGGCATTAAAAAACCTGGAGGCCTCCAACAGGATGGAGAAGGTACTCAAGGCAACCCCATGATGGAACTAAGAATGCTTAGCCAAGAGAAGGCTCTTGGAAACACGAAGGCTGTCTTTGGAGGGTTGTGCCAGGGAAAAAGCCCAGAGGGCAGTTCAGGAAGCCATGGGCAAAAGTTGGATCAAGACCAATGTCAAGAGAAGCTTCCCAACAGTTCGAGTTGTCCCAAAGTGGAATGAGCTCTTCAGAAAGATAGTGGTGTTCTATTCCTTAGAGGCCTTCAAGCAAAGGCTGGCTGGTCACTTGCCAAGTAAGTTATGGAGGGGACTCTTTTTAGATATCCACTAAGGTCCCCCCAGGTATGAACCTTGGTGACAAATTCTGCCACTTGACCCATGTGACCCTGAACCAGTCACTTTCCTGATCTAAGTCACAATTTCCTTAAGCGTAAGATGAAGGGATTGGTCTAGATCAAAGGATCTCAAGTTGGGGTCTATAAACTTATAGATAGATAGGTGGATGGATGGATGGATGGATAGGTAGATAGATCGATAGATAGATAGATCGATCGATCGATAGATAGATAGATAGATAGATAGATAGATAGATAGGCTACTCCAATATACTTGATTTCCTTTGACATCTTATTTTCTTTAATGCATTTTAAAACAATTTCAGAAGGTGTTCATAGGCTTTGCCAGACTACCCAGGGGGTCCATAACCCAACAAAAGGTTAAGAACCCCTGGAAAAGATAGCCTCTAAAGCTCTTTTCAGTTCTTCTATATTGTGATTCAAAATAGAAGTGGAAATGTATCTTTATGCCAACCAGTGAACAACCCTAGTTGTTCTACTACCCTAGTAGTGGTAGCAAAAATATCACTGATGCAGGAGTATGCTGGAGCCAGCTCAGATTTGCTCAGCCAAGTGTTAAATTTTCAGCATGAGCATTTTAATAAATCTTAGAAATTAGCAAACCTTACAGATCAGGGTTTAGTTTATTATTTTGTTGATTGTCTGGATTTAAGAAAGTGATGGAGAGAATCATAATAATGCAGATTAAACTTAAAGGTGTTTGATGCATACTGTTTTTTTGGAGAGCCTGTTATTTCACTTATCAGCACACCCCTTCCACAGGCAATAGAGTGGGACAGAGTTAGTAGATTAAACAATCCTTCAAGAAGAGGGCAGCAGCTAAGAGTTTGGAGTCAGTGCAGCTAGTTGGCACAGTGGATAGAGCCTACTTGTGTGACCCTGGGGGAGTCACTTAACCCTGAATGCCTAGCCCTTGTCACTCTTCTGTCTTAGAATTTATACTGACTGAAGGTAAGGGTTTATTAAAAAAAATTTTAAGTTTAGAGACTAGGGTATTAGTCCCACCTCTGGTCCTGACCCACTATGTGACCTTAGACAAATCAGTTCCTCTCTCAAAACTTGTTTCCTCATCTGTATAAAGAAGGAATTGGGCTAGATGATCCCTAAAACCATTTCAACTTTGGATGACTTCTGAACTTCTTGACCTCCCCATATCTTCTGGAGGTTCTCCAGATTCTCAGTGCCCCTCCTAAAAGGTGGCACCCACAACTGAGCATTCCACAAGGAGTTTAACTCAGGGAACAACAGGTCTGTCGTTGCCCCTGCTCTGTTAAATCTCATTAAATTGTTACAATTGTCCTACCCCACCAGGTCATGTTAAGCTTGTGGTCCAAGGGTCTTCAGATAAGTTTCCCAGGAACATCCGTGCCTTTTTGCTCCAGCTAGGGCCCAATGGGGGCCAACACGCTTAATGAGATTATCAACCTGAGACCCAAAGTAAAGCCGCTCCCTACATCCTGCCCAGACCTGTCTAATGAGCAGAGATGAGCTTCAGCTATGGTTTCTTCAGCAGTTTCAGGCCATGACTTGCTTCCTAGGGCACAGGGAGGAATTCAAGACACCGTTTAAGGGAAATATTTGCTTGGGTCTGCAAAAAATAGTAACTGTGAACATTGGAAAGCATCATGGTGCAATGACCAAAACATTGGATTTGGACTTGGAGGACCCATACTCCCTTCTGGTCATACTCCTGCTGCAGGAGCAACATTGAAAAGCTGGAAAACAGCCAGAGGAACAGAATGGAGGTGGTGAGACCCAACTTTGTGTCCTGTGACAATCCACTGCAGGAACTGGGATTAGCCTGGAGAAGGCTTGGAAAGGGAAACATGATCCTAGACCAGTGATGGGCCAGATGCAGCCCCCTGAAATGTTCTATTCAGCTGTGGGACATTATTCCTAATCTGATGACTACAATGAGTAGGATACAATACAAGGACACTTCCAAAGAGTTGCCTTAGAAACAGACTGACAGATGAGCATTTCCTTTCCTTTGGCCCCTCTTTAAAAAGTTTGCCCATCACTGTCCTAGTGGAAAGGGCTTCCAGGGAACCATTTGTGTTCTCCTTGGGCCCAGAGGGCAGAACTAGGAGGAATGGGAATAGGTAGAAGTTGTAAAGGGACCAATTGGGCTTGATGTCAGGAAAAAATTCTTATCGATTATAGATCTCTCCAAGGGGAATGGGCTGCCTCAGGAGATGGGAGACATCCTCCCTAAAGGCCTTCAGGGAGAAGGGAGATGGTCCCTTGTTGACCATGGCAAAGTGAGGATTCCTGTCTTACAGGTCTAACTAAATGACCCCGAGACCCTTTCCAAATCTAGAATTCTTATCTCCTGGATTCAAATCTTGCATCTGCCACTTAGTATTTTGCCTGTGTAGGTAGCCTCAAGCAAGTAATTTAACTTCTTTAAGTATGGTTCTCTGTAAAATGGGGAGGGGAGAGGGGGCAAGCAAAATAACATCTCTAGAGACATTCTGTTCCAAATGTTCCTTCACTTCTTACTTAGTCTTTACTGTTCATTATATTGGGAAGAAGAATGTTTAGTCTGAAGAAAAGAAGATTTGGCAGGGTAGGTGGGGAAGCAACTATCTTTGAAACTTGGAAGAAAAAAGAAGACTTGTTCTGGCTGGACCCAGATGTCAGAACTAGAAGCAAAGGTTAGGTAACTAGATCAAGCCCTCAGTCATTTACTTATTAAATATGAGACCCTGGACAAGTCATTTAACCTCTGGTTGCCTCACTTTCCTCAAATACAAAATAGGGATAATAATAGCAACCACTTGCTAGGCTTGTGAGGACCAAATGAGATAACATTTGTAAAGCATATTGCAAAACCTAGAACATAGAACACAATGCCCAAGCTGTGAGGGGCCTTAGAATGTAGAAGATAGTGTCAGAATTGTAAGAACTTAGAACATGGTGTCAGGGATGGAAGGGGCCTTGGAAAGTAGAACATGATGTCAGGGCTGGAAGGAGCTTTAGAATGTAGAATATAGTGTCAGACCTGGAAGGAGCCTTAGAACATGGTGTTGGAGCTGGAAGAAGTCTTAGATAGTAGAACATGGTGTCAGGGCTAGAAGGGGCCTTAGAACATGGTATTGGAGCTGGAAGGAGCCTTAGATGGTAAAACATGGTGTCAGGACTGGAAGGGGCCTTAGATGGTAGAACATGGTGTCAGGATTGGAAGGGGCCTTAGATGGTAGAACATGGTGTCAGGACTGGAAGGGGCCTTAGATGGTAGAACATGGTGTCGGGGTTAGGGGAGGCCTTAAATGATAGAACATGGTGTCAGGGATAGAGGGAGCCTTAGATAGTAGAACATGGTGTCAGGAATAGAGGAGGCCTTAGATGGTAGAACATGGTGTCAGGGATAGAGGGGGCCTTAGAACATGCTGTCAGGGCTAGATGGGGCTTTAGATAGTATAACATGGTGTCAGGGCTAGAAGGGGCCTTAGAACATGGTGTTGGAGCTGGAAGGAGCCTTAGATGGTAAAACATAGTGTCAGGGCTAGAGGGGGCCTTAGATGGTAGAACATGGTGTCAGGAATAGAGGGGGCCTTCGATAGTAGAATATGGTGTCAGGGATCAAGTCTTCAGTCATTTATTTATTAAGTAACTTATTATTTATTAATTATTAAAGTATTAATTAGATGGTAGAACATGGTGTCAGGACTGGAAGGGGCCTTAGATGGTAGAACATAGTGTCAGGAATAGAGGGGGCCTTAGATGGTAGAACATAGTATCAAGGATAGAGGTGGCCTTAGATGGTAGAACGTGGTGTCAGGACTGAAGGGGCCTTAGATGGTAGAACATGGTGTCAGGACTGGAAGGGGCCTTAGATGGTAGAACATGGTGTCAGGAATAGAAGGGGCCTTAGATAGTAGAACATGGTGTCAGGGATAGAGGGGGCCTTAGATGGTAGAACATGGTATCAGGACTGGAAGGAGCCTTAGATGGTAGAACATGGTGTCAGGGCTAGAGGAGGCCTTAGATGGTAGAACATGGTGTCAGGAATAGAGGAGGCCTTAGATAGTAGAACATGGTGTCAGGGATAGAGGGGGCCTTAGATAGTAGAACATAGTGTCAGGACTGGAAGGAGCCTTAGATGGTAGAACATGGTGTCAGGACTGGAAGGGGCCTTAGATGGTAGAACATGGTGTCAGGACTGGAAGGGGCCTTAGATGGTAGAACATGGTGTCAGGGATAGAGGGGGCCTTAGATGGTAGAACATGGTGTCGGGGATAGAGGGGGGTCTTAGATGGTAGAACATGGTGTCAGGGCTAGAGGGGACCTTGGAATGTAGAATGTAATTCCAGAGCTAGAAGGGGCCTTAGCTGGTATCAGGGCTAGAAGGGCCTTGGATGATGGACTATCAGAATATAGAGTGTCTTCATGCAAAAAGATCCACCTTTTAATGATGGAATGTGGGGTGGCTAGTCAGAAAGTAGAGAAGGAATTTTTCTAGAGCAGAGGTGAGCTTTCTCTCTATTACTAAAACCACACCTGGCAATAGTTATAAGGGACCAAACATAATTATTATCTTCTCTTTTCTCATTCTAAGATCCACAAGCTAATGGCCTCAAGGGAAAGAGACCTGGCCTTGGAGTCGGGAAACCTGTATGTGGCCCTGTCTCTACCCTAATGGCTGTGTTACCTTGGGCAAAGAGGTCATAGGTTATACACCAAGAAGAACCTCAGAAATAAACTGCCTCGTTTCACAGAAGAGACTTAGAGAGGCCTAATGATTTGCCCGGTCACCAGGGGAGTAACAGACTAAGAGGTGGGATTTGAATTCAGGTTCTACGACTCCGAGCCCATTGTTCTCTCTTACTATATATATAACATTCTGCCACTCTAGATCATTCATCAAATAATTTAACTCAACTTTTCCACAGGGCTTTAAGGTTTAAAAAGTGCTTCCCCAAAAGAATACTATCCATATCCAGAGAAAGAACTGTGGGAGCAGAAACACAGAAGAAAAACAACTGCTTGATCACATGGGTCATGGGGACATGATTGGCGATGTAGACTCTGAACGATCACCCTAGTACAAATATCAATAATATGGAAATAGGTCTTGATCAATGACACATGTTAAAACCAGTGGAATTGTGCATTGGCTAAGGGAGGGGCATGGGAGGAGGGGAGGGAAAGAACATGAATCATGTAACCATGGAAAAATATTCTAAAATAAATAAATAAAGGAACTTTTTTAAAAAGTGTTTCCCCCACAGAGACAGGTAAATAGTGAGAGTTTGAAAAGGAAACATATTATCTCCATTTTTATAGGAAAGGAAACAGATTATTCCCTCCATTTCATAGAAGAGGAAACTGAGGCCATTATCCCCATTTTATAGAAGAGAAAACTGAGAGTGAAGGAAATTAAAAGTCTTGCCCAGGTTTCATAGCTAGCAAGCATCAGAGCCAAGACTTGCCCAGGTCGCTTAACTGGAAGATCCAAGCTCTTTTTCTGCACACCAAATGACCCTGTTTGGCCGCTGATGTAGTTCTATCCGTTAGTTATGAGAACAACACTCAGGCTCTGGAAGCCTTCCCTGGTCTCTCCCTCCTCTGGAAGGCCTTCATTGCTTCTCCCTGATGACCACCATCCCTTGGGGGGGGGCTTTCCTGCCTCCTCAGAGGCCCCCTCCAGCTCCTCCCCCACCCTCAGACATCACAAGGATGTTCCCAAGGGGCCAGCCTGGCCCTGTCACCACCACTATTCAGGAGGCTCTTGGGACTCCCCATGACCTCCAGGATCAAACATAAAATCTGATTTGGCTTTCCAAGCCCTTCACAAATCATTCCAGGCTTCTTTGTGCTCTCCTTGAGCCTGCCTTCCTGCTCTCCAGCTCCCCCAGCCTCTTTGTTCTTTGTCACACCCAGCAGTTCCTCCCTCCATGCAGTGTCTACACCGGCTGGCCCCCTGCATGTCCTCACCCCTGCCTCCTAGCTTCCCCCATCCTCCTTTAAGTTGTTCAGGCATTTTTCAGTCCTGTCTGACTCTTCACAACTTGGTCTGGGGTTTTCTTGGCAGAAATACTGGACTGGTTTGCCATGTCCTTCCCTGGCTCATTTAACAGATGAGGAAACTGAGTCAAAGAGAGACTAAAGGGACTTGGCCAGGATCAGCCTGCTAGTTAAGTATAGGAGGCTGGATTTGAATCGAGGTTGTCCTGACTCCAGGCCAGACTTTCTGTCCACAGTGCCACCTAAGTGCCTTTAAATGCTTAGTAAGTGCTTCATAAAGGTTGTTGACTGATTAACTGACTGACTTGCTGAGAGAAGGCCAGAATCCTTTTCCTAGGTTCCTTATTTCCTGCCTTTATGACTTTGAACAAGTGGCTTTCCCTGTCTTGGCCTCAGTATTCTCCTCTGGGCTATAGCTCTCCTCTGTCCTCTGCTCCTCACTGAAGTCCCATCTCTCTGGCCTCAACCCTCTCCCTCTTCTCCAAAGAGAAGTTGCTTTCATTTTGGTTCACATTTTCTCCCCAGTTCCAGCTTCCCCACCTGTGCCCCAGCAATCACTCCAAAAATAAGTTGCCAGACAACAGTATACCCCAAAAGAATTCTATCATATTTCCTTTGACTTCCTGCTCTCATCTTACCAAAGCTCAGCCTTTCCTAGCCCATTAAAAGGAGAGAAGCTGTGTTCTGTCCCTTCTGGCCAGCGAGTCAATCAATAAGCATATTTTACTGTGCTAAATCTTAGGAGATATCCCCCCAAAAGGCAAAAAATAAACAAAAAACAAATCCAGCTCCTGATGTCAAGAAGCTCCCAGATAATGGAGGAGACCATAAGCAAACAAATATGTACAAACTATGTTCAGGATAAATAAGAAATAATTGACCAAGAGAAGGCACAAGAATTTAAAAAGGGGTTGGGATAGGTTTTCTACAGAAGATGGGATTTGAGATAGGGCTAGAAGGAAGCCAAAAGACGGAAGATGCGAAGGGAGAACATTTTGGCCACAGGGGATAGTCGGAGAAGATGGCCAAAGCTGAAAGATGAGGTGTCTTGTTCATAGAACAGCAAAAGGAGACCATTGTCAATGGATCGAAGGGTTTATGGGTGTAAGGTATAAGACTGAAAAGAGAGGAAGGGGCCAAGGGACGAAGATCTTTTGAATACTAACAAGAGAAATTTATATTTGAATCTGGAGGTGATGGGGAGCTAATGGAAGTAGGGAGAAGACATTCCCAGATCTCCACTTTAAGGAGATCAACTTGACAAATTGAGTGGGGGGTGGAAAAGAATGGGGAGACCAACCAAGAAGCTATTGTGCTTCCAAGTACTAAATAATGAGGACCTGCACCAAAGTGACAGAAATCAGGGGAGGGAAGGGAGCATATGTGAGAGATGTCGCAGAGGTAAAATAGACAGGATTTGTCAACAGATTGGAAGGGAGAGGAGTTGATGGGTGGCAGAGGAGGAGAAAGAAAAGGAGTCAAGGATGACAGCTTTTGAAGCTATGGGACAGGAAGGATGGTGATATGACAGATATTAAAAGGGAAATTTAGAAGGTATAAGGATTTGGGGAAAGAATAATGAGTTTAGTTTTGGATGTGTTGAGTTTAAGATTCTGTGGAACATCTAGTCTTAGATATCCAATAAACAGTTGGAGATTCAAATCTGGGGATTAGAAGAGAGGTTAGGGCTGGAGAAGAAGGTTTGAGAATCATCAGCATGAATATGATTAAATCCATGAACACTGATGAAATGAAGTAAAATAGTATTAGGGGAAAAGAGAAGAAAGCCCAGAACAGAGCCCTGGAAGGTACCCATTGTCAATGGGACATGGATGAGGATCTAGCAAGGGTATTGACGAGTCAAGTCGGGCAAGTAAGAGGAGAACCAGGAGACAGTAATGTTACAGAAATCTAGAGAGGAGAGTGTCTAAAGAATTTCTTCTCTGATCTATTGTTCAGTAGATTCCTCAGGAGATTCCACCCTCTTTCCAGGGCCAACCTCATTCCCAAATCTTATTCCCCATGAGAATATAAAAGGCAAAAGATGAAAATGATCTCAGAGCACAGAATGTCAGAGCTGAGAAGGGCTTCAGAGAACACATTGGCTAACCCTCACATTTTATGTATGGGTCAACTGAGATCCTCAAAGGGGAAAGTGGTCTATTCAAAGTCAGAAAGCAGAATAAAGTAGCAGAACCAAGACTCAAATCTAGGACTCTTTCTCCTCCATCCATACTCATTCTTCTCTACTTCCTTGTCACAAAAATATCTTTGTTTATGATGCTTTCTTTACAAGAGACAATAAAAGTGTCTCTTGAACCCAATGCTCATGATGGCTCTGAGCAAATAAGATGTAGTAAATATAGATGAGCCAAGTAAATAGAGTGATATAAAGGTCACTATGCAAACAATCCAGCCTGTTTAATTCATCTTTCTACTTAAAAGAAATTACTTATTCCAGGCTTATTTTTTCTTTACATACCATCATAAAGTATACATGAGTAAATGACTTCTGTCCCTCCCTGGGTGTTATAGTCAATATAATATATAATCATTTGACCCTTGATCTATGTGTAGATATGCACTTGTATGAACAGAGCATGTATAATCTCAAGGATTTGCACTCGATGAATTTTTGATCTAAACTCTCAGGAAATCAGATCTTAAAAACATAATCTTAGATTCCAAAGTCTTGAGAACATAGAATCTTAGAGTTAGAATGAAAAAAACTTCACATCACAGACCCATAAAGTGCTATTCCTGGAAGGACTTCTAAAGAGCATCCCCTTCAAACCCCCCTGACAAAGATTCCACATACACCCATTCTTTATAGAGGATAGGGACTGGAATGGTTGAATAATTGGGCCAACTTTGATGACAGTCAGAGAGAAAGAGGACTGGAGGTCCCAAGTCCTTTCAGTGTCCTCACCCTCCACTCTCAGAAGAAACAACCTTCAGTCTTATGTAAGAAGTTATTTTTCCTACACTGTATTAATTCCTACATACTAGGGAGAATTACTGTGTTTTCCTGTGTTTGGTATTTGGGTCCGAGATACCATCCAGGATGCTGCTTTTTGCATTTTCTTTGTCCTTGGGAGTTCCAAGAAAAGTCTTCCTTTTTAACAGAATCTGGTTAAGAATTGAAGGGGACAAGGATTTTTTTCCTGGGTACACATTCTCCATGCTATAGGTTTGGGGAGGGGTGTATAGGTTGATGGACCACCTCTTAATTAGCTACCACCAATTAAAGACATCTTGGGGTATTCAAGGAAATGACTGAATAATGAGCTCCTAAAAATCTTTTTATTAAGCTGACTGACTCAGCTCAGGGGTTCCTCAATCCCAAAAGAGTCATGGAGACTTGTATCACTTTATCAGTTATGATGTTGGCCTGACCAATAAACTTGATATAATCAATAAACATATTCTCATGCAAAAATTGGTCTCTCTGGATAATTCTAATTGTGACACTTGTTAAAACTAATTACTTCTTCCCAAATCCTCAAATTCCCCTCCATTCTCCTCTCCAACCTTAGTCCCTCAATCATCTCTTCTCTTATACACTGTCAATCTCTCTCCGTGTCTGTGTCTGTCTTTCTCTGTCCCTGTCTCTGTGACTCTGTGTCTCCATCTCTATCTCTCTGTCTGTCACTTTTTCTTTCTGCCTCTGCCTCTTCTCTCTGAGTCTCTTATTTGTTTGTCTGCCCATATCTCTGTCTTTCTCTCTGTGTCTCTGTGTCTCCATCTCTATCTCTCTGTCTTTGTCTCTTTTTCTTTCTGCCTCTGCCTCTTCTCTCTGAGTCTCTTATTTGTTTGTCTGCCCGTATCTCTGTCTCTTTCTCTCTCTGTGTCTCTGACTCTATCTCTTTCTTTCTGTCCTTGTCTCTCTCTTTCTGTCTCTGTCTCCTCTCTGTGTCTCTGTCTGTCTGTTTGTCTATGTCTCCTTCTCTCTGTGTCTCTGTTTCTCTGTGTGTTTATCTCTGTGTCTCTGACTGTCCATCTCTCTTATCTCCAGAGTGTTCTCATTCAGCCTATAAATGTGTTAAGCTCCTTGGAAGAGTAGTTGACCCATAACACCTCCACCCAGTGTTGTACTGGTAAATGTTTAACAACTAACTCTCCAGAAGATAAAAAAAAAAATGTACACACAAATCACATTTCAAAGTTGAATTTGTATTAGTAACATTTCTTCCATCACTTTTTTTAAAACCCTTAGCTTCTGTGTATTGGCTTCAAGTGACTTGCCCAGGGTCACACAGCTGGGAAGTGTCTGAGGCCGGATTTGAAACCAGGACCTCCCGTCTCTAGGCCTGACTTCTCAATCCACTGAGCTACCCAGCTGCTCCCTCCATCACTTTTTTTTTTTTAAACCTATAACTTCTGTGTATTGACTTATAGGTGGAAGAGTGGTAAGGGTAGGCAATAGGGGTAAAGTGACTTGCCCAGGGTCACACAGCTGGGAGGTGTCTGAGGTCAGATTTGAACCTAGGACCTCCCATCTCTGGGCCTGGCTCTCAATCCACTGAGCTACCCAGCTGCCCCCTCTCCATCACTTTTTAAAGTCTAGACAATAAGCATAACAATAAATCAAACCCTGATTTGTAGGATTTGCTCATTTTCATGATGTAAATGGTCATGCTGACAATTGAACGTTCAGCTCTTTTGAGCCAGTTCAAGTAGTTTGTAGGCCACCCCTCCCTTACCATCTCATCACCCAGTCGGACAGTCAACAAACATTTATTAAATGCCACTAAATGACAAGCATTGCTCAAAACACTAGGGATGCACAGCCACAAATAGTCCCTCCTCTCAGGGAGTTCTATCCTCATTTCTTTACTAAAATTGATCTCTCCAAGGTCTATAGTGATCTCTTTATGACCTAATTTAATTATCCTTTTTCTCTCCTCCTTATCCTTGACTTTTCTATGACATTTGACCTTATCCCATCATCTCCTTGTTATCGTTTTCTCTCTTGCCTACTTCCTCCATGTATTTTCTTAGCTTTCCTCCAATCTCTCTAACTGCTCCTTCTTTTTTAATTCCTAGTCTGCTCTCCCCTCAAACACAAATGTCCCCATAAGGGTTCCATCCTTGGATCTCTCCAGTCCTTTCCTTGGTGTCTACATCCACCATCATGGATTCAATGGCCAACCTTATATATAGATGACTCCCACCACCTCGAGGGCTTATCTTCACTCTGATTCAACTTGTCTAAAACTGAATTTATCATCTGGCCCCCAAATCCACCCCCCCAATTTCTTAATTTCTGACAATGACATTGCCATCTACCCACCCTAGTGGCTTGTCACTCTGGAGTTATATCTAATTCTTCTCCCACACAAATACACACAAGACATTTGCCAAATCAAATTTTTCCATTTTGGAGATTTCTCTCACTCTCATCCCTTCTTCACTCCCACAGGGAGAGCCACCCTAGTTCATGGCCTTGACTGCATCTCCCCTAGGGTATTGGGCTAGTCTCCAAAATGTTCTTACTGCCTTTTTTCCCCCTTTCCAATCTATCTTTCACATGCTTCCCAGTAATCTGTCTGACCCACTTCTACGATGGCATTATTCCTCTACTCAAAAGACATTCTTGGCTCCCCATTACCTGCTGAAGGAAGGAATTGTTTTACAAGCACAAATACAAATGTGGTGTCTGCCAGATAGCAGGGGCTTTACAAATGCTTAGTGAATGGAATAAAATCCTAATCTTGAAATGCAAGACCCTGCACAATCTGGTTGCAATCTGCTTTTGAATTTTATGTCATATTTGGCCCCTGCATATTCTGTTTACCAGGGGTTCTTAACCCATTGTTTCATGTAGTCAGCGTACTTAGATAGGAAAAAAACCACATCTTTTCACTAGCCTCTAACTCAAATTTAATTTTTTTTTCATTTTTGACCTTTACCTTCCATCTTAGAATCAATACTGAGTTTTGCAGAAGAGTGGTAAGGGCTAGGCAATTGGGATTAAGTGACTTGCCCGGGGTCACACAACTAGGAAGTGTCTGAGGCCAAATTTGAACCCAGGACCTTCCATCTCTGGGCCTGGTTCTCAATTCACTGAGCTACCCAGATGCCACCTGGTTCAATTATTTTAAAAATCTTATTCTAAGTCTGCCAAAGGAATCTATGACATGGTTCAAAATAAAAAAATTAAGACCCCCTGCTTTATACACTAGCTAAGCTGTATAATTCTTCATCCTTCTTCCAAATCTATTTGCCTTCTCCCATGAGTCTTTGCTCATACTATTACCCCCAAAATATAAAAATGTGTGGCATAGACTCCTTCTCCTTCCTCCCTTCTTCTTGGTCCAACTCAATCAAAAATTATTTCTTTACAGTCTACTATTGTTAAATGTTGAACTAGGCACCGAAAATACAAAAGTGAAATAATCCCTGCCCTCGGGGAATTTACCTTCCACTAATCCAGAACCCACTTCCTCCGTGAAGCCTTCCCTAACTCCCCCTTCTTCCTTCTAAAATGTCTTCTAGCATCCTCTCTGAACCTTTCTTTACGGCTGTCTCGGGAAGTAACGTTGGATAATGGAAAGACTGCCAGACCTAGAGGCAGGGGCTATCTACCTCCTTTACTTGCTAAGTGCGGGAGCAGGTCATTTCCTTTCCTTGGACGTCAATCTCCTCGTTTTAGAAGTGAAGACGTTGGGCCGAATCCTCTCGGAGGTCCCTGCCAGCTCTGGATCCTTAGAGACATTCACAAAGCGATTTTGACCAAGGGCTTGCCTGCCTCTTGCCGTTGGCCCTGCTGCCACCTCGTGGTTGTGGCTGGCCTCCCCGTCTGTCCATCACTCAGCCCGTCTAGCCGCTGGTTTGTAGAACTGGGAGGGAGCTTAGACATCTAGGTTTCAAGGATGCTTCAAAGTATCTGTGACTCCCTTAGTGCTGGGGTCATTGGCTTCAGGAGCTTATAATGGAACCTGCACACACACCAGTGCTGAAGGGATCTCGGAACCTGGAACATCCGAGCTGGCAGGACTCTTGGAACACAGAGTGTCAGAGCTGGAAGAGCCCCAGAACACAAACTGTAAGAGCTAGGAGGGACCTCAGAACACACACTGCTAGAATGCCCATCCGCTAGATTTTTTTTTATTATAAACATACTTTATTTTACCAATTACATGTAATAACAAATTTCCACATAAGTTTTCCCAAATTCTGTGATCCAATTCGTCTCCCTCGAGCTCTTCCTTCCCCCTTCCCAGAGCTGGCAAGCAATTGGATCTGGGTTATACGTGTATCATCATAAAGCTAGTCTTTTTTGTAGTGGCCACCATTCACAGAGGCTGTGAGGACTGTGGAACACTTTTCATGCTATCTCATTTGATCCTTACAACAACTCTATGGAATAGATGCTATTATTATCCCATTTTGCAAGGAAGAAAACTGAAGCTCATTTGCCAAGGACACCACAGCTAGTATGTCTTTCAGTAACTCTGACAGCCTATACCCTGAGTTCTTTTCCAGCTCTAAAATTCTCTTTTACTGTCCCAAATTTAAAGGTGGGAAGATTGAGTCCTGGAGAAGGGAAGTGATTTTTCCATCGTTATATTCCTAAGTAGTGGCAGCAGGACATCCCCACTGGTCTAAGTATTATTGATTCTGATTGTAGACCTTAATTACCGATGATCTCTTCATTATCAAAAATGATGGCCTTTTCTCAGTCCTCATCTTCCTTCATCTTTCTGCTGCATCCAACGCTGTTAACCAGCCCCTCTTCCTGAATTCTCTGTCCTTCTTGGGTTTTCATGATAATTTTCCCTCCTGGTTCTTCTCCTACCTGTCTGACTATTCCTCAGTCTCCCTCTCAGGGTTAACATTCTTGCCCTTCCAAGTGTGAGTATACCTCTGGACTCGGTCCTGAGTTCTCTCTTTCTCTATCTCTACCCCTCTGTCTCTCTCTGCCTCTCTCTTCTCTCTTCTCCCCCCATCCCACCTCTACCTCTGTCTGACTGTCTGTCTATCTCTTCTCCCTTCGCTCCCCTCTGTCTGTCTGTCTGTCTCTCCTCTGTCTCTCTCTTCTCTCCCCCCTGTCTGTCAGACTGTCTCTCTTCTCTCCCCACTGTCCGTCTGTGTCTGTCTCTCTCTTTCTCGCGCGCGCACACACACACTCACACACACACACTCATCCATGCCTGCACACATGTGTACAGACACACCAGATCCCATTGGTTCAATTATAATCCCTATAAAAATGACTTCCCGATTCTCATATCAAGCCTTCAATAGTCTCCTGAGTTTCAGCCCCCAATAGATGTCCTCACAATAGATGCACCAGGGGCATCTCAAACTCAACCAGTCCAAAACAGAACTCATCATCTTTCTTCTTTTTGTTTTCCATATTTCACAGAGAGTACCATGATCCATCCTTCCAGGCTTCCAGGTGGCCAAATGGGGGAGCCTCCTCAATTCCTCCCTCTCCCTCTCCCTCACCCCCACCCCCCATCTAATCCATCAAACCCTTCATTCTGCTTCCTCATCTCACAACCACCACTTTCTGTCCATTTACAAGTCCGCACACTCACCATTTCTTATTTGGCCTCTAATTGTAGCCTCCTACTTATTCTCCCTGACATAGTCTCCCTTCTCTCCAATCTATCCTCCATTCGACTGCTAAACAGATATTCCTAAAGCAATATCTGGCGCCATCACTGGCATACAAACTCTTTGTTTAGCATTAAAAGTTCATAAATTGGGGGCAGCTAAATGGTTCAGTGGATGGAGAGCCAGACCTAGAGATGGGAGGTCCTGGGTTCAAATGTGGCCTCAGATACTTCCTAGCTGGGGACCCTGGAAGTCACTTACCCCCCTGCTTAGCTCTTACCACTCTTCTGCCTTGGATCCAGTACACAGTATTGATTCTAGGATGGAAGGTAAAGGTTTAAAAAAAAGTCCATAAACTGGTACCATCCTGCCTGTCCAGGCTTACCACATATTACCCTGTTCCTGCTTCACACTGCACATTACTGTCAATCTGTTCTATTTGCACACATGATAATCCATCTCCTCTCTGTGTGCCTATACACAGACTGTCTGCCATGCTTGGAATGCCCTCTCCCTTTCATCTCTGCCTCTTGGAATCCCAAGCTTCTTTCTAGCTTCATCTCAAGTATCACCACTTTTAGGAGGCCTCTCCTGACTGCCCCCCCCCCAAGCTGAGATTTTTCAGATTTACTCTGTTTGTCCTTTATATATACTCATTCTATATATGATGTTTTCCTAGCTCCTTGAGTGTAGGACCTACTTCTTCCTTCCTTCCTTCCTTCCTTCCTTCCTTCCTTCCTTCCTTCCTTCCTTCCTCCCTCCCTCCCTCTCTCTCTCTTTCTTTTTTCTTTCTC
>NC_058132.1:99388850-99400500 GCF_016433145.1 Gracilinanus agilis
AGAGAGAGAGAGAGAGAGAGAGAGAGAGAGAGAGATGATAGATTATATATAGAAGATAGAGATGATAGGTAGATAATAGATAGATGAAGGGAAAATTGTTTATTTGCCTTTATATTATTGATCATGAACCAAGTTAACCTTTAAATAAGACACTACAATTATAATTTTTAGAAAGAGTTAGGCTCAATTATTATATTAACTGTATATAAGATATCGATTGTAATAATAGAATACTAGCCATAGTATTAGAAAAGATAGTTTGGTACATCGGAATATTATAGCAACTAAATACACTAAGAACTTCTTTTGGAGGAAAAAAACTTCAGGTCTATGTAGTTATCTAGGAAAGCTTAAACCCACACAGAAGGAGCTGGGGTCATTGGGAATGATGAGTGTACATACGGCTGGTCTGATGAAATTATGTGAAAATAACCTTGGTATGTCCAGGTGTTGTTTGATCAGCTACAAGTTCCCCAAAGTATTATGACCAAAAAAGGTTACTTTGACCCAAGTAGTATGATAAATTCTGAAGGATTAATTAAATTTTCTTATCTTAATCTTATACTGAAATTAGGATTTCTTATCAAATGTTCCAAACCCTCATTCCCAAACACCATTGCATGCCTCTTAACATCCTATGTATCTTCTGTCTTGTTAATGACTTATGATAATTAACTGTCAAAAACCTATAAAACACACTGTTGAACATCTAAAGGAGTCTTTGCTACAAGCTGGGCATGGTGATACCTCCAGCTTTAATTTACCACAATCAGATTTTGATCTTTAGCACAGTATTATGGCCCAGGGATTTCTTTATTTCTAAGATAG
The DNA here is from genome assembly GCF_016433145.1 of Gracilinanus agilis. Classification (NCBI taxonomy): domain Eukaryota; kingdom Metazoa; phylum Chordata; class Mammalia; order Didelphimorphia; family Didelphidae; genus Gracilinanus; species Gracilinanus agilis. The sequence continues at coordinate 99,389,679 of NC_058132.1, forward strand.
ATAGAGATGGATAGATAGAGATAGAGAAAGAGAGAGAGAGAGAGACAGAGAGAGGGAGAGAGAGCGAGAGATTGACGGATAGAGATAGATTATATATATGTATATATATGGAGAGAGAGAGAGAGAGTTGATAGAGTATATTTCCATATAATTGGTTCCCTTCATGCCTTTCTAACAGATTATAAAAGATTTGCATAATATGCATCACAATACATGGCAGAGTATGATAAAGGCTATAGGAAAGGGAGAAGAGAGAGTGGGCAGTTGGGGTTCATAGCAGAGAAAGATCACTGATTTGGATAGATCAGTGAAATCTTCTTGAAGGACGTGGCTTTGGATTCCTTTTTTAGTCCTCTGTTTTTTTATTTTTTGCATTTATAAACACTATTTTAAAAAAGGATCTATAGACTTCAGGTTGCCAAGAGTCCAGGGCACAAAAAAATCTACCCTAGAGACAATCAATAAGTAGTTGGGGTCACTCCAGCTACTGGAGCGATGTGGTGTTCTATTCATTTGATGACTAGGTGAAGGATGGATGTAGAGGGGGGAAATGGAGACAAGGAGACTCATTAAGAGGCCATTAGAATAGTCCAATTGAGAAATTATAGAGGCCTGCACTAAGGATGATGGTCCTGTGAGTGAACTGAAGATAATGGGAGAAAAATTTTTGCATTAGAATTAATCAGATTTGGCAGCAAGAATGGATGGGATGGACCAAAATGTGGAGGAGAGAAGAGTAAAAGATGATCCCCAAGTTTCTGTCCTGGAGACTCGGGAAGATGAATCCATCAATAGAAATGAGGAAGTTGAAAGACTCCTGTGATCCCATCTCCTCTCTATATACATTCAATATATGAGTTTATGAAATACTTTTTTGCCCATTTCTTTCAATTCAAGTAAAAACATTTTGATCATTTTTGTCATTTTCACTGCTTCCCTGGTCTTCATCCTTTCCCTTGCTGTTTTCTCGCTAGAGTGCCATTACAGGCTCCACTCAGATTTTAGCCAAGTCTGATTTGAAGGACAACTAGCCTTTATTTGAACTCATGGGACTAATCTCACTGCTGTTGATCCAGGCAGCCATGACTTTTTAAAAACATAAAAATAATTTACAAATTTTACAAAGCCAAACATACCCATTTCCTCTTTATTGTTTACAATGGGATTTCCAATAAACCACGAGCATATGCATCCATTATTTCAGGAAATGACCCTGTATTTACTTTGTATATGTATTCTGTGCTTACAGAGCTGTATCTTCCTTACAAAAGTATTTAATATTTACTTAATATTTAGTTCTATATTTGAAATATACATGTTTTATTTGTGGTTGCTTGTTCTTCATATTCAAAGAGGACCAAAATGGCATTGCAGTTATGTTTTTTTGGCTGGGTACATAAACTAAATTGAAGTGAGTCAGAGTTGCACAAAGTCACACCAGCCGCTCTCTTCCAGAGCCACCAAGTCTAGTGGCAAGACAAAATTCGGGACGACTGGCGATGGTTCAGGATGCAGTGGGTGACTTTGGCATCTTCAATATCCAGCTAACCTTACAGAGTCTACTTTGGTCGGACACCTTCATGGCCCCTTTTGAAACAAATTGTTCTCATCTGCCCATTCCACCAGGAGAAGAATTCACGTGGTTGGTGTAGACATTGCACTAAGTCACCGACAGGCTTGAGACTGTCAGTTCCCCTCAGCCTGGCTTAGCCTGCCTACCAAGACAATGTAGGAAGTAAAGACAAGCCACAGCTGCTTGGGAGTCACTAATGAGAACTGGCTGAAAGGTAGATGAACAGGAGGACAGCTGGGTGGTTCAGTGGATTCAGAACGAGGTCTAGAGATGGGAGTTCCTGGGTTCAAATCTGGTCTCAGACACTTCCTAGCTGTGTGACCCTGGGCAAGTCACTTAACCCTCATTGCCTAATCCTTACTGTTCTTGTGCCTTAGAATCAATACATAGTATTGGTTCCAAGATGGAAAATAAGGTGTTTTTTTTTTTAATAAAAAGGTGCCTGAGTAGTCCTGAAAATGGCTCAGTATGCCCTCACACCAAAGGCTCTAAGTCTTCTTGGAATACCTCATCCATCCATATACTGAATCTGTTTACACATTCTTTTCTCCTATAGAATGTAAGCTTCTTGAAGGCAGGGGTGGTTTTATCTCTGTTTTTCTCACTCTAGCACCAAGTATAATACCTGGCATATAGTAGATGCTCAGGAGACATTATTATGCCAGGAGAGAGAAAATGAGGCAAAGATGAGTAGTTCTATATTCGAGGTTACATGGTTATAGTATCAGAGACAGGATTATAAGGCAAATCTCCTTCTCTCTTCTTGGTTTCTCATCTATAAAAATAAAAATCAGTACCTGGTTTAATTCTCAGAAAGAAGGGAGTAAGTATTTATATAATACTTTCTTGCTGTTGTTCACTTGTTCAGTCATGTCTAGCTCTCTGTGCCCCCATGGATTTTATCCAGGTGGTTTTCTTGGCAAAGATTTTGGAGTGGCTTGCTATTTCCTTCTCTAGTGTGTTCCCATTTTATGGATGGAGAACTGAGGCAAATAGGAGTTAAGTGGCTTGCCTAGGGTCTCACAATGTCTGAGGCCAGATTTGAATTCAGATCTTCCTGATTCCAGACTCAGTGTTCTATCTAGCTGTCCTTTTATATAGCATATATTATGTGTCAAACTCTGTCTACTGCACCATGACCAGCTACCTCTGATGAGGCGAAAGAATGAGAATCAAAGAAGAGAACAAATTAGTAGTGCTTTGACTGTATGTTAAACTCTTGATGAATAATATTTTTGCTTATAATCACAACAGCCTGATATCTTTTCTGTTTGACCTCTTGAAATTAGCTGTCCTCCATCAAGCTCCAATGACTGTAAAGTATATCAAACTTGTGCAAAAGGGGCCAATGCCAGAGGAAGATGTTCCCTTTTTGTGGATGGATATCATCATCACCACATATAAAAATACATTCTTTTACTCTTCTGCTCCCAAGCCCTCAGTGACTCCCTACTGCCTACAGGGGAAAGTTCAGGCTCCTCAACCTGATGTTTAAGGTCTTCCCTTGGTTTCCCTACTCAACCACATGCCAATGGTCTTAAACTCAATTCTCTATCCAAAATGGAAGACACATTATATGACCCTGGACAAGTCACAACCCTATTTGCCTCAATTTCCTCCTCTGTAAAATGAACTGGAGAAGGAAATGGCAAACCACTCCAGTATCTTGGCCAAGAAGACCCCCAAAAAGGTCACAAAGAGTGACTCAACTGTAAAGACTGAACAACAAAGAAGTTCACTGATTTATTTTATGAGAGCTCATCAAAGTTCATTTCATATTTTCACTTTTAAGGATATTTAAATATTGTGTTATCTGCGACATGAGTCCAAACAACTCATATAAGAACTTTCTGGAATATAGGTCTATAGGGTGATGGGCCTGTTGGCCTAAAAACTCCAAATATAACCTCAACTGATTGATGCTTTTGAAAACCCCATACCTATTTTGGGGCTTTTCTGAATTCAGACTTCCCAATGGAATTCTCTAGGTATCATAGAAATTGTAGAAATAATGGTAGGGCAGAGACCCAGAGGATTTTGGTTTATCCTATGGAAATGTTTTTCCTCCACTATTGATTATCATACAATATTTTTATTACTATATACAGTGTTCTCCTGATTCTGCTCACTTTACTTTACATCAGTTCATGTAAGTCTTCCCAGATTTTTCTGAACTTGTCCTGTTTATCATTTCTTATGGCACAATAGTATTCCATTGCAAACATATACCACAACTTATTCAGTCATTCCCCAGTTGATGGACACCCCCCCTCCCCGTTTCCAAATCTTTGCCACTACAAACAGAATTTCTTTTTTCTCTTGTTTTTTTTATTTGTTGTTTTTTTTTGTTTTTCCATTCAAACAGCATTGAAGATACAGAAAATTAAAAAGGAAACATTTTCTGCTGTCATCTAGCATTTATTACCCCTGGGGTCAGAGGAAAAATATGTACAATAACAAGGATACACAAAATATATACAACATAAATATGATATAATTGGTTTGGGGATGGGAGGTAGGTCCAAGAATCTTACTTTAAGTAAGTGAATCATTTTATCGCTCTTAAATTTTGTTATATTATGCATAAAATTAGATCATGACAATATATGTCCTCTGAGAACCCTTCCAAAACTTTATGAGACACAGATTTGTGGAAGAGAATGTCTGAAGTCTATTTAAGGATAAATATTTATTCCATGATCTCACTCAATTAGGGACAGATCACGAGAGAACTATCATTTGTCAGGTCTTTTGTAAAAAGAGAGAAGATAGGGCAAAAGGGTCCTGAGAAGGAAATTAGAAAGGTGAAAATGAGGGACCTTTCTTTAACATTGTAAAATGATATTTCCCCATGTTCACAGTCAAGGAAAACACCCACCATGGTCACAGTTCTGGCAATATTTCACATCAGCTTCAGAAGAAACATAGTACTTGTATATGGTATAAAGATTTTGACTCTGTACAGCCATAAGCACAAAGAATTCTTCAGCTAAATTTTGTCCTTTAATGCCAACACCCCATCCAGTGTTGCTTGGAACCTCTACTTCCCAGTAGAATCTGCCTGAAATGAAGGATTGAACAGCAAAAACTTGGGCAAAATTGCTGAATCCCTCACTGTTGTTGAACACTTCGAGCTGGGCACCTCCATATCTTGCACTCTTCAGATCTTCAGAGATGATGAGACCTGGACTAGCTGTGTTATCATCCAGAGTGATATCCGTTTTGAATTTTAAAAGCATTTCTGTAATTCCAGGGATGGGACAGACAATCGAGCTTATGGCAAACATATCTATTTCTTCTTGGAGCAGAAATTCATTCCTGCTTAATACTCCCTTTATATCTTGGAGCAAATTCGCATCTGGTTTCCTGCACTCTTCATCTATCTCAGTGATTCTCTTACTTAATTCTTGACCCTGATGGGACAGTCTCCTTATTTTCTTCTTTAGGCCTTCCAAATTGGCCTCTCCTTGCCCCTGCACAACTGATAGACACTCAGCTTCTTCCTCTCCCAAGAAAATGTGTAGTTTCTGGAATTCTGAAGAAATATTTCCCTTTTGAATTTTTACCTCCTCCTCCAACACTGGCAAACTCAACTTCTCGTTGACCATTTGTTGTTCTACATTCTTCAATTGTCTCAAATCTGTCAGAGTTTCTTGAAGCTTTTCACTGACATCCTGAGCAGCTTCATTTATGCAGTGGAGGGCATGAGCCTTATGTTTCTGGGACTCAGAAAAGGAAAAAGCAAGAAAGATTTTGGTCATTCTCACAGAACAACTTCTGCTCTTTCTGATTGCTATATCCTTCAGGGTTCTGAAAACAATGGAGTCTTGGTTTTTTGGCAATGGCTGCCAGCTTCCCAAGACGCACATTGGCTCTGAAATCCCTCAGCTGAGAGACAACACTGCACTCTGGACAGGAGAAAGAGGTTGAGCCTTCCTGCAAGCTGCTGAAGAGACAACTATGGCAAAAAATGTGGCCACACTCAATGGACATTGGGTTGGTGAAATACTCCTTGCAGACGGAGCAAATGAGCTCTTTTTGGACATCTTGAATAAGCTCTGAACAAAAGGCCATATTTTTTCCTTTTTCTTCTGGGATATTTGCTTCAGTCTCACAACTCTGCCTTAACTCTGCTTTTAGCATCAAGAAACTATGAATCTAGTATATTCCTGGACTTTTATATAGCTTGGCATTCTGAAGCACCTCCTTCCCTCAAGGTGTAAATTCTCTTGATTTCCCCCTTGATTCTCAGGTATTCCCCTCCTTCCTTCAAGGTGTGAATTCTCCTGGTTTCTCCTTGAATGTGAAGCATGTTCGTTCTTAGAGAATTTTGGAGATTCTCTTGAGTTCTGTGTTTGGACTTCAAATTTTCTGTTTAAGTCCAGTTTTTTCTTTATGAATGCCTGGAAGTCATCTTCAATTTTATTAAATGACCATACAAGAATATAGTTAGTTTTGCTGGGTAGTTGATTTTTGGTTGTAAACCCAGTTCCCTTGCTTTCTGAAATATTATATTCCATGCCTTCCAGTCCTTCAGTGTAGATGCAGCCAGATCCTGTGCTATCCTAACTGTGGTTCCCTAGTATCTGAATGACTTCTTCTTAGCAGCTTCTAATACTTTTTTCCTTGGTCTGGTAGTTCTTGAATTTGGCTATAATACTCCTGGGAGTTGTCAGTTGTGGATTAAATGTAGCAGTTGATCTGTGAATTCTTTCAATCTCTACTTTTCCCTCTTGTTTGAGGATGTCAGAGCAGTTTTTCTTAGGTAATTTCCAATAGGATGATGGCTAGGCTTTTTCTTTTGTCATGATGTTCCAGTAGTCAATAATTCTTAAATTGTCTCTCTGCAATCTGTTTTCCAGATCTGAGGTTATGGCAATGAAATGCCAAAATAATTTCATATTTTCCTCAAATTTTTCATTCTTTTGATTTTGTTTTGTAGATTCTTGCTGCCTTATGAAGTCATTTGCTTCTAGTTGTTGAATTCTAATTTTTAAAGACTGAATTTCATCCCTGACTTTTTGGTCATCCTTCTCCTTCTGTTCTGATTTCCTTTCTTTCCTCTGGTCTGATTTTCCTCATCTTTCACCTTCTTTGCCTCGTTTTTAAGCTGGTCCATTTTGGCTTTCAAGACACAATTTTCTTGTTTTAGTTCATGTATTTCTTTTTTCCAGTTGTCTTCAGCCTCTCTTGCTTGTTTTTTGAGTTCTTGCATTAATTGAATTTTGAGTTCTTGAGTTAATTGAATTTTGAGTTCTTCCAAAGCCTGTGTCCAATTCGCTGGAGTTTCCCTGTTTTTGCTTGGTGTTCCTTGGACCTCCTTTGATCCATTTGCTCTTTATTTATTTCCTGGATAGAAGCTGTCGATTGTAATTTCTTTTTCCTTTTTCTGTTGTCTACTCATGTTTTCCTTCTTCCCCACCCCCCATAAATGGCTGTAATCTTGGTCCTCTGATTATTTGTGGATCTGTGCGTTTGTGCTATTCAGTCCTGGAAGGGCTTCTTTTCTGCTCTGCTGACTCACTAGATTAGTGGGCCCTGAAGCCAGATCTTCCCCAGCTGGTAGTCTACAAACAGAATTCCTAAAAATATTTTCATACAAATAGATCCTTTCCCCCTATCTCTGATCCCTTTGGGATATAGACTCAGTAGTGGCACTGCTGGGTCAAAAGGTATGCATAGTTTTATGGTCCTTTTGGCATGGTTCCATATTGTTCTCCAGAATGGTTGTATCCATTCAGAGTTCTACCAACAGTGTATTAGTATCCCAATTTTTCCACATCCCCTCCAACATTTCTCATTTTCCTTTTTAGTCATATTTTTTTTTATTTTAAACCCTTAATTTCTGTGTATTGACTTATAGGTGGAAGAGTGGTAAGGGTAGGCAATGGGGGTCAAGTGACTTGCCCAGGGTCACACAGCTGGGAAGTGTCTGAGGCCAGATTTGAACCTAGGACCTCCTGTCTCTAGGCCTGGCTCTCAATCCACTGAGCTACCCAGCTGCCCCCCCCCTTTTTAGTCATATTAGCCAATCTAATAGGTGTGAGGTGGTATCTGAGAGTTGTTTTAATTTTCATTTCCCTAATCAATAGTGATTTGGAACATTTTTTCATATGATATAGATAATTTTAATTTCTTCATCTGAGAACTACCTTATCCTTTGAGCATTTATCTGATAAACTTTATAAAATGTGCTTCATTTGTTAGATTCAAATCACTCTGGCTTTGGAGGTCACTGTGATTTTTGCCTCTAAGATTGGGGCAATATAAGATCAGCATCATCTGGACTTTATTGTAATTTTCATATAAGATACAGGGGAAGACACTTGGAAGGCAAATCTTTGAGCCTCCCAAGGATCCTAGGGATCTTTTCTGGATTGGGAATATGACCATTGAATTCAAAACACACCCCAAGTTAAATGACTGAGTTGAACATTTAATAAGGGAAATGTGTAGCATAGGGGGACTATCCTAGAAAAACCAGTCCTTAAAGCATGCATATTTCCTGCCTGGTTCTAATAAAAGTAACCATGTAAGGGGCAGCTGGGTAGCTCAGTGGATTGAGAGCCAGACCTAGAGACGGGAGGTCCTAGGTTCAAACCCGGCCTCAGCCACTTCCCAGCTGTGTGACCCTGGGCAAGTCACTTGACCCCCATTGCCCACCCTTACCAATCTTCCACCTATGAGACAATACACTGAAGTACAAGGGTTTAAAAAAAAAAGTAGAAACATGGGAGCAACTTCTTTCCATACATGCATGATTGAGGGATGGGTACAATATAATAATGATAGATCTCCTAATTGGCTTCACAACCAATGACTCAAGGGCTGCTGAGCCAGTATCCATGGTTCAAACAAAGTTGGATGATCTGCCCAACCTTTAGTTTCTTCTCTTTCTTTTGCAGTTACAAGTAGTAGAATGATGTTTAGCTGATCCAGAGACCTAGGTAGGACCAGGCATCAGCCCAGTTTCTCACCTGGCTGCAAGTTCTTGGGTGATTCTCTCTCTCTTTTAATTTATTTTTTCCTGCCCCTAGGTGAGTGAATATCCCAAGAAAGTAGTGCCAAGACAACCATGTGAACTGAGAAGATTCAAAGGTCTCATGAGAGGCCACACTGGTGGCTGGTAGTGGAGAAGTAGACTATCTATTCCAAAAGGGATGCCACACCATGCCAGAAGCCAGCCCATCAGAACAGTAAAGCATCCATTACTGATGATATGCTCCATACCATATGTAATAGGGATTTCACCAAAAAAAAAAAAGATTTATAGGGCGAGGAGTTAAAAACCTCTTTGGCTCATGTATTCTCACTGCTTTTGTATTTAAGTTGGAAACCAGTCTTCCCAGGGACCTTGTGAATATAAGAAGGAATGTTTCCCACCCACTCCCATTTGGGGGATATGTTTTGTGCCAACTCTTCTTGCTATACATACTTAGTGAATAAATACCTTTTGTTTAAAAAAGGTGATATATCTTCTCATTAATGGGAAGACACCGGTTGGGAATCACAAGCAACAATACTAGGAAACCTAACCCTGCAGGTACCCCTAGAACATTGAATGTGTAGTCAACTATATGGGAACCCCAACCAAAGAGTATTGATGTAATATCCAGAGAGGGTGCCTAGTAGAGAAATATAATGAGGCCTTTGTGAAAAAATAGAAAGTGAAAAAATAGTGAGTCAAATGAACAGAGGATGACTAAAACCACATAAGAGGAAAGTGAAAGAGAACAAATGGAAGAACAACAAATTCTGGAGACTTCAAGAGAATGTCTGCAAAGTGGTTCTGAGATTTATGTGCTGAAATTCACTTAATTAAATGTACCTAGTAGCATAACAAGCTTAATTGGTTGTGGGGATGCTTAACATTAAATTTATGAGTCATTTTTTGAAAATAAGATCATAGCTAAAGTACTACATGCCCCCAAGAGAATATTGTTTTATGTGACCCTTAAATCAAACAGCATAAATGTTTCAGAAGCAGTGTAGTGCATTGGACTAGATCTGAAAGCAGAAGTCCTGGGTTTGAATCCAATAAGGGTAACTTTGAATAAGTCCTTTCCATTTCTGACTCCATTTTCCTTATTTGTAACAAGAGGGGGTTGAAAAGAAGCATGACCAAGGGCAACTAGATGGCTAAGAGGATTGAAACCCAGCCTAGAGACAGGGGGTTCCAGGTTCAAATCTGGACTCAGACACTTCCTAGCTGTGTGGCCTGGACAAGTCACTTAACCCCCATTGCCTAGCCCTTAATGCTCTTCTGCCTTGGAAGCAATAAGGGTAGGAGAGAAAAGAAAAGAAATAAGGAGAGGAAAGTAGTATGCCCCAGTGGAAATACTGATGGTCTCGGAGTTGGAAAACTTGAGTTTACATCTTGGCTAATAGCTAATTTATATGGCACCATACATGCCAGGCACTGTATTAAGCACTACAAATATTAGCTCATTTGAGTCATAAAACTCTGGGAGGGAGGTACTATTATTACCTCATTTTAAAGATAAGGAAACTGAGGCAAACAGGTTTGAGTGACTTGCCCAGGGTCACACAGCCAATAAATATCTGAAATTAAATTTAAACTCAGGTCTTTCTGACTCTAGGCCCAGGACTCTGTGCACTGAGGTGCCCTCCTACCTGCCTCAGGGTTGTTAAAGATGATGATTATGATGACGAACTTAACAAATAGCAATAAATTAACTTTTCCTTATATATTTATGAAAATGTATATGCACAAGCATTTATGTAGCACCTATTGGTGGCCCTGAGGTAAACACATTACAAATATTATTTCATTTAATTTTCACAACAACCATGAGAGGTAGGTGCTAATGCACAAATGAGGAAATTGAAACAAATAGAAATCAAGTGACTTTCTGAAGGTCACAGAGCTAGTATAATAATATTCATGTAGCACTTTCTTCATGCCATGCACTATTCTAAGCACTTTATAATTATGTTATTTGATCCTCACAACAACCACTGGAGATAGGGGCTATTATTATCCCCATTTGGCAGTTTAAGAAACTAAAGCAAACAGAGGTTAAGAGAGAAAGAGAAAAAGAGAGTGAAAAAGAGAAAAAGAAAAAAGAGAAAGAATGAAAAAGAGCAAAAGAAAGAAAAGAGAAAAAGAAAGTGAGAAAGAAAACAAGAGAGAGAGGAGAGAGAGAAAGAAAGAAAGAAAGAAAGAAAGAAAGAAAGAAAGAAAGAAAGAAAGAAAGAAAGAAAGAGAGAGAGAAAGAGAGAGAGAGA
>NC_058132.1:99410500-99425183 GCF_016433145.1 Gracilinanus agilis
TCTCTCTCTCTCTCTCTCTCTCTCTCTCTGTCTCTCTCTCTCTCTCTCTCTGTCTGTCTGTCTCTCTCTCTCTCTCTCTCTCTCTTTTAATTTACCAGTGTAAGTATTTTTAAATGAGTTTGTATTGATATTTTTTGTATCTTACATCACCATAAAATACCATGTATCCTTCTCCACCTCCCTCCCAGATAGCCATCCCATATGACAAATAGTATTTTTGAATAGGAAAAAGAAAAATAAAGTTACTGAAATCAATCACTATATTGAAAAGGTTTGAAAACATGTGCAATGTATAACACCTGTGGACCTCCCTTCCAGAAAAGGATAAGTTGAGTGTCTTCCCAAACCTTACTTGATCTTTTTTTTTTTCAAAATATATGTTAATTTTATTTGGAAGATCTTTGCAGAATTTGTTTCTCTCTATCATCTAGAACAACTATTAGCACATAAGCTACCATTATTTTCATAAATATGGGTCTTTTATTTTTGTTACCATTTTATATGTAACATAACAATAATGTAGCATATATCATAAATTATCATAAATGTATTTATCCAAAAGAAACAAATTCTTACATTAGTTATGTCCAAAAAAAATGTTACTTATCTCTACTTCTCATCCCATTCTCTTAAAAAAATTTCTCATCCTTTTTTCCTGCTCCCTCTTTCCCCTCCCTATGAAAGCAGGTAATATGATATATGAAGTATGTTATCAGCTTCTCTTCTAATTTTTAAGTTTAATCTTTAATATTAAGTATCCATTTAGAATGCATTAGGAAGTGTAATGAAAGAGTTATGCCCATTTTCTACCAAACTGCTTTCTAGTTTTCCCAGCAGTTTTTATCAAATAGGTAGTTTTTCCTGGATAATTTATATTTTCCACTTTATCAAACACAGATTGAGTTTAAGTATTTCTGAACCTCCCTTGACTAGCCATTGATCTGTCTAAGTTTTGAACCAATATTAGGTGGTTCTGTTGAGTAATGCTTTATTAAACAGTTTGAGGTCTAAAAATGCTGTTTCCACTTCAACCTTACTTGTTTTCACTATTTCCCTTGATATTTTAGAACTTTTTTTTCCCCTAAATGAACTTTGTTATTATTTTACTAAGTTCTATAAAGTATTTCCTTGGTAACTTGATTGGTGTAGCATTGAAAGTACCTGGAATTCTCTCCCTTCTCTGCCTCATGACTTTTCTAGCTTCCTTCAAATCCCAACTAAAACTCTCACAGCCTTTACCAATTCTTCTAATTCTAGTACCTTCCCTCTGTTGATTATCTCTTTCTTATTCTGTATACATCTCATTTGCACATGGTTGTTTGCCTGTTGTCTCCCCCCTCAGAATGTGAGCTCCTTAAGAGCAAGGGGTGTCTTTTGCCTTTCTTTATATTTTGGTAACTTAGCACAGCCTGATGCATAGTAGGCCTTAAACAATGCTTGTTGGCTAATGTAAGGGTAAAATTTAATAGTTGGACTTAAATTATATAAAATAATATGGTCACCAAAATTATTATATCTCAAGTCAGAAGTTTATTTAACAAATTAAAGGGGAAATAATAAAATAGAGAAATGTGAGAGAGGTTAGAGAAATGCTTGTACTAGTCCTCAGCCAGGAGGGCTGATAGTGAGTAACCACACCAGCCTCCTCCAAGATAGAAGCTATTCTCTTAGGAAACTAGGAATGGAGTCAGCCTTTTCACTTATCCAAGGCGCAGTCTCCAGTGAAGTTCCCTCAAAGACTATCTCCAGGAGACACTCTCTGTGAGACTCAACTTCATGAGAGTGCCCCAGCCAAAGGATTTCATGGCTTTCATGGTGATTTCCAATCACTACCCCTCTTCACAGGGGTCAATCACAGCTTCCAAATTGTCCAACACTGCCCAGGGGCAGTGTCTGTGGGACTGACTTGTCACCTCTAAAGGTGTTAACCCTCCTAGGATTCACACGTTTCTGAGTTATCACCCAGTTTATTACAGTGAGTTGCAAACCAACTCCTGTATTAAGAGTTTGTGGATTTCCCTTACTTTAGGCTTAAGTATGGGTATATTGCTTTTGTTGATTAATTCAAAAGTAGACAAAGGAGAGTTAATCCCATCCTCACAATCTAGTGAGGTACTAAGTAGGGGTTCTCAAGTTATTGTTAACCAAAATTTTCATTCCAACTAGGCAAAGAGAATAAAGAATTCCCTTTTCACAAGCATAAACTCAGAATAGACAAAGAGAATCAAGAATTTCCTTTCACTAACTGATAGGTAGATTGAACTTAATTTTTAAGCTAGCAAAAATTGCAGAGAAGTATTGTTGGAAAGCCCAGAGAACCAATGATGAGGTCACCATTTGGTTCCAATCTAATGTTGCTCAAACTTTTAATAAGAGATTAGAGAGGAAGAGAACCTAGTGTAGGTAGTGTCATGAAAGGAACATAGGATTTGCTATTTGGACTATTCCCCTAGTACTGCAACTAATTATCTATATGACCTTGAGCTAGCCACCCTTCCATTCTGGGCCTCAGTTTCCTTCTCTGGAAAATAAGGAGGTTCAACAAAATAACCATCAAGTTCCTTTTTAGTTCTAAGAGTCTGTGAGTCTAAGGAAGGCAATAATAAATGGACATTTTTATCAAAAGAATAGATACTATGAAGCAAAGACTATGAAGTCATTTCCTTAAAGGGAATGAGTGAATCTATTGGTATCCTCCCCTCTGACTAGAAGGCCAGGTGAGAAGCATAAAAAGCCAAAAATAATATTTCACTATGAGTAAGTAAAGTATGGGAAACAAATGACATTTCATGGGAAAAATGCCTGAGAACTTTGGTTGACCACAAGCTCATTATAAATCGAGGTGGAATGTGGCTAGAACAATATTAACTACATTAATAGTTGAGAGAATTGAATATATTTGGCCTAGAGAAGAGAACATTTATAGGGGACTATATTCAAATATTTAATATTTAGCTTATTCAAATATTTGAAAGGCTCCTTGCACAGCTGCAGGGGACAGAATTGATGTTAATGCATTGAAAGAAGGTGGATTTCAGCTCTACATAAAACCTAAGGCAGAACTCTCTAGGAATGAGAACTGAAATGGCAGAATGGGATGCCTTGTATTCAGTGAGCTCTCTGGAAGTGTTTGAGCAGAGGCTGGATAACCATTTCTAAAGGAATATAGAATGCTAAAGTTGGAAGGCACCTGAGATACCATCTAATCTAACCCTACTCTCTTCAATTTACAGAGGAGAATACTGAGGTTCAGGTGTGAAATGAACTTTCTTAAAATCACATAGCTCTCAAATGGCAAAATCAGGCATTGAACATAGGACCTGAAAGTCTTCATTCCAGCATTCTTGCCACATCAAATGGACAATTGTCTCTCTGATGTCCCTCCAAGTTCTAGATTATATAGATCTTGGACAAGTTATCTAAGCTTTCTTGTCTGCAATGTGGAAGTGTGTTTTGCATGATAAAATGTGTTAAAATTGTTATTACATGTAACTAGGAAAATAACATATCTTTGAATAAACTTTCTGTTCTATAAAATCAAGAGGGTTAGGGGACAGCTAGGTGGTTTAGTGAATGAGAGCCATGCCTTGAAATGGGAAGTCCTGGATTCAAATTTGGCCTCAGCTGTGTGATCCTGGACAGGTCACTTAGCCCCCATTGTCCAATCCTTACCACTCTCTGCCTTGAAACTAATATACAGTATTTATTCTAAGATGGAAGGTAAGACCTTTTTAAAATATTTTTTAATAAGAAGGGTTAGACTATGAGATGACCTTGAGGTCCTTTTCAATTCTACATTGATAATCCTATGATGATGTCCAGTTTTTCAATCTCTTCTAAAAAATGATTTAAGAACTGAACACAATATTCCAGGTATAGTCAGTCCATGGCAAACAACTATTATCTCTTCATTCTGATCCTGAGCAGTGTTAATGCAATTAATTTGTTGTCCTCACCAGGAACTTCTTTTACTATTTTTTTCTGTTATGTGTAGAAATAATTTTTGACAATTATTTCTAACATTTTAGGTTTCAGATTTTCTCCCTCCCTCCTCCACCAACCCCAACCTGAGGTTGTAAATAATATGATGTAGGTTATACCAGGGCTTTCCTGCAATATATATTTCCATATTGCTTGTGGCATGATAGAAGACAGATCATGCATACCATTAAAAAATTCTTGAAGGAAATAAGGTGGAAGATGGCATGCTTTCATCTGTGATCAGATCCCGACTCTTTGACTGTGGATAGAATTTTCATCATGAGTCTCTAGTGATTGTCTTAAAAACTTGCTTTGCTGATAATAATTTATTCCTTCAAAGTTGATTATTATACAATATTTCTGTTATGGTATACACTGTCTTCCTTATCCTGTTCACTTCTCTTTGTGTCACTTCATATGTCTTTCCAAGTTTTTCTGAACTCATCCTTTTCATTATTATTTGTGGCACAATAGTATGTTATTACAATCACATACTACAACTTGTCCATCCATTCCCCAAGTAATGAACACTCCTCAGTTTCTAATTCTTTGCCGCTATAGAAAGAGCTGCTTAAAATATTTTGGTACAGGTAGGTCCATTTTCCCTATCTCTGATTCCTTTGGGATACAAACCCAATAATGATATTGCTGGATCAAAGGGTGTGCATAGTTTTATGGCCCTTTGGACATGGTTCCATACTGCTCTCCAAAATTACCACTTCACAGTTCCACCAATATAGTGTATTAGTATCCTGATTTTCTCACATCCCCTTGCACATTTATCATTTTCCTTTTTGGTCATGTTAACCAATCTGAAAGGTAAGAGGTAGTATCTCAGAGTTGTTTTGATTTGCATCTCTAATCAATAGTGATTTGGAGCCTTTTTCAGATGATTATAGTTGTAATTTCTTCCTCTCAAAACTGCCTGTTCAATTGTACACAGAGATTGATACGCTGTGGTACAATCGAATGTATTGGACTTCTCTACTAGCAGCAATGCAATGATCCAGGACAATTCTGAGGAACTTAGGAGAAAGAACACTATCCATATCCAGAGAAAGAACTGCGGGAGCAGAAACACAGAAGAAAAACATCTGCTTGATCATATGGGTCAATGGGGATATGATTGGCGATGTAGACTCTGAACGATCACCCTAATGCAAATATCAATAATATGGAAATAGGTCTTGATCAATGACACATATAAAACCCAGTGGAATTGTGTACCAGCCATGGGAGGGGGTAGGGAGAAGGCTAGGGAAAGAACATGAATCTTGTAACCGTGGAAAAATATTCTAAATTAATTAATTAAATAAAGTTTTCCAAAAAAATAAAAACGTGTCTGTTCATATTCTTCTCATCATGAACTTCTTATTCTTATCAAATCTCAGGTTCAGACCTCTTCTCATAGAAAGGATCTTATTAGTTCTTTCAGCTGCCATGTCACACTATTGATTCACAGTAGCCCCTTAAATAGTCTTTTAAAACTTCCCATTTCTAAATATCATGAATAAGATGGGGTGTTCTCTCTGGCTCTTCTCCATGCCTGGAATGTTCTCCCTCCTCCACTCTGACTACTGCTCTCCCTGTTTAAATCCCAACTAAAATCCCACCTCCTAGAGGAAGCCTTCCTCAAACCCTCTTTATTTCATCACCTTTCCTCTGTTCATTATTTCCAGTTTATCCTGTGTATAGGTTGTTTGGTATGTGTTTGTTTGCATGTATTTTCCCCCCCATTATAGTGTAAGCTCCATGAGACTGTCTTCTGCCAATTTTGTATGCTCAGCACTTAGCCCAGTGCCTGGCACATAGTAGGTGTTTAATACATGTTTATCTAATTGAATTAAATATTGTTTGCAAGTCTACAATGGCATTAGCCTTGTGATATGACTTGTGGAGGAAGCAAGGAAAGATCTGGTGCATTGGGTGACATCCAATGGTGAGTGGCCCAAAGAGTTGGGGGGCAACATAGAGGTACTAACTAGACAGTTCCTACTAGCTGGTGATGATGTTCAGAGAAGAAAGTGAGCCAAGAGAAAGGAAACACGGCATTAAAGAGTCTAAAGGTAGAGTCAGAAGGGCTGACTTCCAGTCTTTGTCCTGCCATCTTGTATGTAGGTAATTATTTGTTTGCTGCCTCTTTTCAGAATGTGAGCACCTTGACTTCAGGGACCAGATTTTTGTCTTCCTTTGCATATGCTCACAAAAGCAGGAAAGGAAGCAGGTGTTAATTAAGCACTCACTGTATACCAGGCACTGTCTTAAGCGCTTTATAAATATGATCTCATTTATAACCCTGGGAGGTGCCTGGCACATAGCGAATGTGTAATAACTGCTTATTGACTAACTATTAACTCCCACCAGTTAACTGTGTTATCATAGACAAGTGACTTCCCCCTTGTAGGCTCAGTTTCATCATCTGTCAAATGGGAATGGAGGAAATAAAGAAAGCTAAAGCTTCTCCTAGCTCTAACCAACAATCATTCCATGGGAATTACCGGGTAAGATCACCGAAAACAAATGTCATTTGCTTCACTAGTTTGCCCTAGGCTGGCTCCTTTTCCAAGGGTTTAATACTCTTTAATAAATGTAAATGTAATCATACTCTTTAATAATTAATAAATCAAGATTCTTTCATTACAAAGCAAAAGGGATTAAAGCATTGGGTCTGGAGTCAGGGAAATCCTGCTTATTAGATTTGTGAATCCGGGCAAGTCACCTCATTTATGCCTGTCTCGATTTCCTCATCTATAAAATGAGGATATTAATAACACCTGCCTCCCAGGCTTGTGAGGGGCAAATGCCATAACGACACAGAGCCCTTAAAATGCTCTTTAAAATGCTAGCTAGAGCCAAGGTCATGGCATTCTAGAATGAGGAGGGTGGGTACAGGGACAGCCCATTAAGTGCACAAAATATTCCTTTATTAAGTTGATTGATTCCAAGGATGTGTGCATAAAAATGCTTCCCTTGAAAGGCCTTTGAAAGTCATCATTTTCAGGCCTGAGATGCTCATCAAGTGGGTCCAGCCCAGACCCAGATCTGCTGGAATGGATTCCCACAAAGCCTTCATTTTGGAATCGCAGATCACTCAAAGGGAGGCATTGACTCAGTACTTAAAGAGAGTTGAGGCCCCACTGGGGAATGATTATAAGCTGCCTTTTCCCCAGGGGGATCCAGATCTGCATCAAACCCTTTGCAGGAGAGAAGCCCAGCTCATTAAGGATGAACTACTGCTCCTTACGTGGGCACCAAGGTGTGTTTCCCAAAAATTAGAGATGAAATGATTTCCTTTCTTATGCAGGGAGGCAGCCAGGAACTAGAATTAGAGTTGGGGAGGCAGGAGAGGGAAGTTGTTGGTTTTTTTTTTTATTTTTAAGTTTTATTTTTTTTTTTTAAGGCACAGACATTTCACTGAAGGCCAGCTACTGCCGATCACTTATTTTTTTTTAAACCCTTAATCTCGGTGTATTGTCTCATAGGTGGAAGAGTGGTAAGAGTGGGCAATGGGGGTCAAATGACTTGCCCAGGGTCACACAGCTGGAAGTGGCTGAGGCCGGGTTTGAACCCAGGACCTCCTGTCTCTAGGCCTGACTCTCACTCCACTGAGCTACCCAGCTGCCCCCCCCCCATCACTTTTTACATTGAGTTTATAAGGTGAATGTGAACGGAGCTCCATTTCCAAAGAGGCCAGGGGAGCCTGGGCTATGGTCTTAGTGGCAGAGCTATCAGGCTTCCTCACTCAGATCAAAGCACACGTTCTGCCATACAGCCGAGTTACAAAGGTATCCTAATAGTCATCCCAACAGTCAGAGGTATCTGTGAGCTCATTAATGGTGTAATACAGATTGCAAACATCCGAGTCTTCTCCACGAGGGAGATTTTTGTCCCTCTTCTTGCTAAATTCACTGCAGGCAATTCATCCAATGTTCACATCTTTATTTCTCTAGGGAATGCCCCCCCTGGAGCTCGTGGGCTCTCGGTTCCATCAGCTCTCCCTTGCTCCCACTGTGGGATCAGCCCATCTTTTTCAACATACATTTCTTCAATGGCATCCTTTACTTTAATTCAGCTTTGTAGTTCATTCTTCATATTGATTGTGATTTATTACATGCCATTTGTTTGTCTGTTTTCCTCTGGGTAGTTAAATTCTTCAGCCTGGATAGGGGTGTTGAGGGAGAGCAAGCATCTCTGGTGATAACCCTTTCTAGAGCTGTTCATCCACCTTTGGTGTCCACCTTTTGCCCAGCTCTGTTCTTTTTTTTTTTTTTTTTTAACCCTTAACTTCTGTGTATTGGCTCCTATGTGGAAGAGAGGTAAGGGTAGGCAATGGGGGTCAAGTGACTTGCCCAGGGTCACACAGCTGGGAAGTGTCTGAGGCCAGATTTGAACCTAGGACCTCCTGTCTCTAGGCCTGACTCTCAATCCACTGAGCTACCCAGCTGCCCCTCTAGCTTTGTTCTTAATCCCTATTCCCAGGTCCCTTTATGAATTTCCTTAAAGGAAAAAGTCTAGAAAAGATTTTTAGTCTAGAGAAAATGTGATTTCTTAATATTTTCAGTTTAACTAAAAAAAATCTTTTTAAAATATGTCGCCCTAAGAGGAAGAGGTTATTCTAAAGAAATCTTGATGGGAGACTCAACTAAGAAAAGTCATCCCAAAGGCATTTACAGATAAAACCAGGATACCAATAGAAAAAATATAAAACAAACCTATAAAGATTTATATAACACACTTTTCACTATTAAGAAAACTGAGAACAGAGCTGGGGAGGGGGTGGGGGCGGAACAAGGTGACTCAGTGGATTAAGACACCAGCCCAGAGATGGGAGGTCCTGGGTTCAAATGTGGTCTCACACACTTCCTAGCTGTGTGACCTTAGGCGAGTCACTTAACTTCCATTGCCTAGCTCTTAACCACTCTTCTCCCTTGGAATCAGTTCACAATAATGACTATAAGATGGTGTGAAAGGAAATTCTTGGTTTTATCTTTTCTGAGTTTACACTTGTGAAAAGAGAATTCTTTATTCTCTTTTCCTAGTTGGAGTTAACACTTTGGTTGGCAATAACTTAAAGTACCCCTGCTTAGACTGGGTGGAGGAGCTCTCAAACCTCTTGGAGAGTTCACACCTCATCAGCCAGGGGCGTGCGGACTCTTTGTGTGAGGTGGATTCACACCTCTCAGAGGGTGGGGTTTGGTGAGTTCACACCCTTAGCTGTGAGTCTTTTTTGATTGTGAGATCTTAACCTCCAGAAGGTGAGAACTCGATCCCACAGACACTGCCCCCCCCCAGGAGCTACAAGCCAGTTTGGAAGCTGTGATTGGCCCCTGTGAAAAGGGGCGGAGACAAGAAGCCACTATAAATGACCCTGATTTCTGAGGGAATCTGCCTCAAGAAGGAAGTCAGTTTCCAGAAGGTGGGCTCAAGGAAGAAAGTCGGCCTCAGGAGTCTTGGAGGGAACTTGGGTGAGTGAATAGCTGGCTGTCCTTTACTGATCTCTGGAGAGAGTTTAATTCTGGTTGAAAGTCAACAAGTTCTGGCTGAGTGGAGCACCAGAGCAATATTTAGTAAGGTTGGCTAAATATCTTCTCTACCTTTGTCTTTCTCTGCTTTCACTCCTTCTACTGTTTTTGTAAATAAAAGCTATTAAAGTCATTTTGGGTGGAGGGTGCCGGTGGGGGAGCACAGGGGGCACCTGGCTGCACCCCTGAGCCTCAGTGTTGCCCGAGCACTGCCCGGCCACAAAGTTTAGCATCATGGACTCCCAGGACATCTTGAAGATGGCGTCTAAGAAGCAGGGACTCAACATCATCCCGAAAAGATGCAGTTTGGCAGTAGGTCCTCCTAAAAGAGACCCCGAAGTCAAGGGTGTCCAGGCAGCAGCAGTGCAAGCTTTCCTCAAGCGGAAAGAAGAAGAGTTAAGGGAAAAAGCCTTAGAGGAAAAGAGGAAAAAGGAAGAGTTGATGAAGAAACGCACAGAGTTAAAACACAACAAGAAAGCAAGAGCCATGGCAAAGCGGACAAAAGACAACTTCTTTGGTTATGATGGGATTCCTCTTGAAAAGAAAGCAAAGAAAAAACATGGAATTGAGAGACCCACAGACCATAAATGCTCCAGTGAGGACACAGAGTTGGAGTATGAGGAGCAGGAAGCACCCCTGAAGACTATAACGAAACCAAAGGCCCCCCTCAGAAGTGCCCCTGCACCCATGAAGTTCACAGACTTACTCAAGCTGGCTGAGAAGAATCAGTATGAACCTGTGGAGATTAAGGTAGTAAAGAAAATAGAAGAACGGCCCAGAACTGCAAAAGAACTGAGAGAAAAGGAATTCTTAGAACGAAAACACAAAAACATAGATAGAGGAAAAGAGAAAAAGATGCTTGAAAGAGAGAAAAGGCTAGTTTCTCCAACTATGTCTAAAACGATCCCTTCTTCAAATGAGAGTGTTAGTGAAAGACACAGAGATCCTGGGGACAAACATTGCTCTTCCAGGGGGAGTCACCTTCCCCATATAGATGCTGAGAAAACTATGAGACTGCCATCCAGTAAGTCCCAGCCAGGAGAGAAGACCAAAGAAGGCTCTGGAGATACCTTCCAGCCCTCACCAAGTGAAAGTCACAGCCCCTTCCTCAATGGGGCCAGGAAGTCCTGCTCTAGCTCCCATTCTATGGGCACAGGGATCTCAAAGACTGTGGTTCATGAGACTCAAAAATCTAATGAGCACAGGCCCTCCAAATCCCCTTCTTCCCATCCCAGCCATTCCAAGTCTGGGGTTGTCTCTACTTCACACGAAAAGACAAGAAATGCAAGTGCCAAGCAGCCAGGAAACAGTTCTAACTCAACCTCAGGTCAGCCAGGTGTAGGGGCTACTCGGCCAGTCCAAAGCCCTAGGAAGCACGGTGGCAGCTCCAACTCAGGACCTGAACAGCAAACCAGTGGATCCAAACATTTGGTTGGTGTCTCAGGCCCCAGTGGGCGACCTGTGAGTGGCTCAAGTGGCCGTGGGCATCCTACAAGCAATTTAGGAAGCTCTGGCCAGCCACTCAGTGGCACAGGCTCTACGGGACAGACAGTGACTCCAGTTGGACGACCTGTTAGTGGTTTGAGTGGCCCTGGGCGACCTAGTTCAGGTGGCACTGGGAGACCCTCCAGCAACTCAGGTGGCCCTGGGAGACCCACCAGTGGCTCAGATGGCCCTGGGCGGACAGTCAGTGGCTCAAGCCCCTCTGTGAAGCCCCGATGCACAGTTGTTACAGAAACTATCTTTTCCAAGAATATCATCAGCCCACCTAGCAATAGGACGAGACCCCCTCCACCTGGCTACAGACCTGCAGTATATCCACAAGGTACCCAGAGGCCCCCCTTTCCCCCTATGGCCCGGAAACGCTATCTTGAGGAAGATCAGGATGAGGAGTATGATTCTGAAATGGAGGACTTCATTGATGATGATGATGACAGAGAACCTCAAGAAGAAATATCAAAACATATCCAGGAAATCTTTGGATATGATCGTCGTAAATACAAAGATGAGAGTGATCATGCCTTACGTTACATGGAAAGCAGTTGGAGAGAGCAACAGAAGGAGGAAGCCAAGAGCTTGAGACTTGGAATGCAAGAGGACCTCGAAGAAATGAGACGTGAAAAGGAGGAACTCAAACGCCAGAGAGCCAAGAAAATGAAACTGCGTTAGCTACAGTTTTTTACCATTGGGAGAAAAATACTTTCTTGAGAACTCTTTACAGACTGGGGAAAAAAAAACCCTTTCTCTCTTTGGATTATATTTGGGGACTAGAGAAGGAGATATGTAAAGGAAGCACTGGAAAACAAGGCTGTGGTTTGAACAGAAAGTATTTATTTTTAATATTTGCCAGGGTTAAATCTGTAATGCAGATGAGATATAATATTCATTTGAATGTTTATATGAAAATAGTTGTTCAAAGATGCCAGCAATGATACTGATGAGCTATGCACACTGATGTGGTGAGGGGAAGGGGGAAGGGAAGGGGTCCACTCATCAGTTGTTAGTCACTTGTTAATTATTTGGCACTTAAAAATCCAGTGAGGATTATTGTTCTATCTCCATAGTTACTGCCCAGATAGATGGGTAGAACACTTCCCTGAACCAATAAGATCATGTCGTAGGCTTCTCTTAAGAATAATAAACTAGGGGGCAGCTGGGTAGCTCAGTGGATTGAGAATCAGGCCTAGAGTCGGGAAGTCCTAGGTTCAAATATGGCCTCAGACACTTCCCAGCTGTGTGACCCTGGGCAAGTCACTTGACCCTAATTGCCCACCCTTACCACTCTTCCACCTAGGAGCCAATACATAGAAATTAAGGGTTTAAAAAAATAAAAAATAAAAAAAAGAATAATAAACTGTACATGGGGGGTGGGGGGGGGGGGGGGGGGTTGGTGGTGGTGAAGGGGAATAAAAAATTTAAAAAAAGAATAAATTGCACGTGTTGGCTATGGGGGGGGTTGGTGATGGTGAAGGGGAATAAAAATTTAAAAAAAAGAATAATACTGTACATGTCGGCTATGGGGGAGGGGTTGGGGGTGGTGAATGGGGAATAAAAATTTTAAAAAAAGAATAATAAACTGTACATGTTGGCTATGGGTGGGGTTGGGGGTGGTGAAGGGGAAAGTAAGAACATGAATCATGTAACCATGGAAAATTTTTCTAAAAAATAAAAATAAATTAAATTGAAAAAAATAAAAATAAGAAGAATAAACTGATTTCAAAGGCCTTTGTTCTCTATCCCAGTGTGATGAAGCCAACAACTCTGGGGTACCACCTCACACCTAGCAGACTGGCTAAAATGACAGCAGGGGAGAGTAATGAATATTGGAGGAGATGTGGCAAAATTGGGACACTAATACATTTCTGGTAGAGTTATAAGTTGATCCAACCATTCTGGATGGCAGTTTGGAACTATGCCCAAAAAGTGCTAAAAGATTGCCTGCCCTTTGATCCAGCCATACCACTGCTGAGTTTGTACCCCAAAGAGATCATAGGGGAAAAGTCTTGTACAAAAATATTTGTAGCTGTGTTCTTTGTGGTGGCAAAAAACTGGAAAACGAGTGAATGTCCTTCAATTTGGGAATGGCTGAACAAAAAACTGTGGTATATGCTGGTGATGGAATACTATTGTGCTCAAAGGAATAAAGAATTGGAGGAATTCCATGTGAACTGGAAAGACTTCCAGTAATTGATGCAGAGTGAAAGGAGCAGAGCCAGAAGAACATTGTACACAGAGATGGATACATTGTGGTAAAATCGAATGTAATGGACTTCTGTACTAGCAGCAATGCAATGATCCAGGACAATCCAGAGGAACTTATGAGAAAGAACACTACCCACATTCAGAGGAAGAACTACAGGAGTGGAAACACAGAAGAAAAACAACTGCTTAAACACATGGATTGATGCAGACATGATTTGGATGTAGACTCTTAATGACCACCCTAGAACAATTATCAATAATATGGAAATAGGTCTTGATCAATGACACATGAAGAAACTAGTGGAAATGCGCATTGGCTACTGGGTGGTGGTGGTGGGGTGGGGGGAGAGAGAGCAAGAACATGAATCATGGAACCATGGAAAATGTTTTTCTAAAAAATAAAAAAGAATAATAAATTGTAATGTCAGTCTTTTTCATAAATGTTGCCAGCAATGAAGGAATCTGCCCTGGCAGATTTGAGAATGCCTGGATTTGCCCTGGATTTGAGAATCCTGAGGTCTTAAAATAATACTTTGACAATGTAGAATAGGTTTCATAATTTCAGAATGGCTGCTATTCCTATGAATTTGAAATTAAAATGTAATAAATTAGGGGGGGTGAGGGAGAGGGAAAGAACATGAGACATGTAACTATGGGAAAATATTCAAAATAAAAAAATTTTAAGTAATAAATTACTTTGGATTCCATATTGTCCAAGGATTGGATGCTGAGCATTTTCAGTCACAAAATGTATGTGTTAATATTGGAGTTAAGCTATGCCTCTTGATATAAGAATATTATTTATCCAGTTTTCTTTACAGCTTTCTTATGATTACCCGGGTTTTAAGCCAAGGTAAAGTAGAAAAGGTCACTGTGTAGACTAATTTTATTTTTAGAAATCAACTTTTATATTGAAGAAAAGAGTATTCCTAAATAAAGGAATATTCCAACATTTATTCCAACATTAGATTTGGGAGCATTATATCTAAAAGAGAAGCTAAATATGGCTTGATTATATCTAAAAGAGAAGCTAAATATGGCTTGATTTTCCCCTCAGAATTCCTTTAAGGTGCCCCCTTTTAGTGCCTCTCAGTATTAAGGATTTGCATTAAATATCTTAGTACTAATCATTTAATGGCAAAAAAAAAATAAATGTAGCTTGTATATCGAAAACATCACTGCTTTTGCCATCATTGCACCATCATTGCACCTTTATTTCAAGCTATGCACTATAAAGAAAGCCCATAAAGCCTGAACCCAGGCATTGCTTTCTTATTAAGCTGAGGAGTGATTTAACTCATTTTTTACCATCTCACCCTCCATCCCTCAGTCTGTTTGTTGTGTGCTTTGAGCAATCTTTTAATGTATTTCCAGAAAGAAGGCTTGGCTTCCAAAGAATAACTTCAAAAGTCTTAAAAGTCAATAAGAGAAGAGCCGGGCCTAGAGACGGGAGGTCCTAGGTTCAAATCCGGCCTCAG
>NC_058132.1:99444822-99471374 GCF_016433145.1 Gracilinanus agilis
AGAGAGAGAGAGAGAGAGAGAGAGAGAGAGAGAGAGAGAGAGAGAGAGAGAGAGAGAGAGAGAGAGAGAGAAAGAAAATAGTCCCTGGCCTCATAGAGCTCCCATTCTTTGACAAGAATAAGAAATTCCATTTGCAGGATGTTTAAAGTTTTACAAAGTGAAAACAAGTCTCTGATTTAGGAGTACAAATTCTTTTGTCTCCATTTTACAGATGAGGAAAGAGGCTGAGAAAAATGAAACCTTAGAGTTAGTATTTAAAGAGGGACTCAAACTCAGGTCACTTGATGCCAAGGCTCAGGTTCTTTTGTATATCCCATAGTCTCTCCTTTGAAACTCTTATTTCTCTCCATGAACTCCTACACACAAACCTTACTCCTCATCAAAGGTGGTTTAATTTTAAAAATCTTGAACATTCTGAATTTGGAATTCTGAGTTCAAATCTGGTTCTGCCATTGGCTAGCTATGTAACATTGAACCTGCTCTTTACCTTGCTCTTGTAGTTCTTTGGTGGTAATGATAATGTTGGTCCTGGAATCAGGACAATGTGAGTTCAAATCCATCCTAAGGAACTTACAAGTTTATGACCCTAGGCAAATCATTTACCCTCTGTTCCTCAACTGTACAGTGGCAATAATAAAAATTCTATATGTAATATTATATATTGATAGGATTAATCATATATAATTAATAACTATCCTTGCAGGATTGTTGTAAGGATCAAATGAGATAATATTTCTAAAGTGCTTGGTACAGTGCCTGGCATAGAGAAGGCATTTAATAAACGCTTGTTCCCTCCTTCCTTTCCTCTTATGGTGAAGTAAAGTTTTTTGTAAAGCTTAAAGCACTTTAAAAATACGAGCTATTATTGTGTCCTTGGAGTTCAAACTCTCCCTCATTCACCTACTGGTTATATCAAATGAGATAATATTTGTAAAGAATTATTTAAATATTTATAAAGCTAATATTTTTAAAATTGGTACATAGCATGGTTGTTTTATTGCTCAATCATGTCTGACTCTTCATGACCCCCTTTCAGTTTTTCTTGGCAAGGATACTGGAGTGACTTGCTATTTCCTTCTCCAGTTCATTTGAAAGATGAGAAAACTGAGGCAAACAAGTTTAAGTGACTCAGTGGGGTCACACAACTAGTAAGCACCTGAAGCCAGTTTGAACCTGAGAAGATGAATTTTCCCATCTCCGGACCTGGCACTCCATCTACTAACTGCCCTTTAAAACTCAATTCTGGAGTTTTAGTTACCTTTCTATTTAATTGTGGGCCTGATCCAAATTCTGTCCCATGAAATTCAGTTGCGGAAATTGGGAGAAAACCTTTGTTATTGTGTGAACCTGTAGGTACTAGGAAAATGTTTATTCCCTTCTCTTCTACCTATGTGATCTCTCTAAGCCTCAAATTCCTGGTATTTAAAATGGGGATGTTAATGTCTACCTTCAGGGGCATTGTAAGGCTCAAGTTAGATGATGTTTATGATGTTTACATCATAAATGTGAGATATTTATAAAGCACTATATACAATGACCAACATGGAGATGTGTTTTGCATGACAATAAAAATGGGAAAAAATAAAGCACTCTATATACACATATAACATACGTAAATATATCAAGCACTATATAAATATAAATGGTGGCTACTATTAGCAGTACCCACAGGTGGCTCTGGCTTCTAGAAGGCTATGCCAACAGAGACCAAGCTCCAGCAGGCCTACCTAACTTATACATAATCTTTTATTGCTTACTTAATTAACAAATACTTGTTACAGGGCTAGCCTAATGAAGGGCACCAAGACTCATCATCAAGGATCGCTAGCAGGGGGCAGCTGGGTAGCTCAGTGGATTGAGAGCCAGACCTAGAGACAGGAGGCCCTAGGTTCAAATCCAGCCTCAGACACTTCCCAGCTGTGTGACCCTGGGCAAGTCACTTGACTCCCCCCACCCCCTTGCCTTACCACTCTTCTGCCTTAGAGCCAATATACAGTATTGACTCCAAGACGGAAGGTAAGGGTTTAAAAAAAGAAAAAAAAGGATCAGCTATGAGCCAGTCCGTTTTTCCAGCCATGACTCCCTACATACATAGCCTACTGAGATGTGGAATGATGGAGGTCTCCGACAAAAGCCATCCTCACATTGCTAAAAGTATGGGCTTGGAAGAATTTGTCTTCTTGTCACTAGTTATTTCCTTGCTTTTCCTTCCCCCTCTCTGTCTATTGAAATCTTTCCAGGCCCTGCTCCAACATCACCTCTTCTATGAAGGCTGCCTTTTCTGATAACTAAAGCTGGAGTGCATCTTCCTGGCTCTGAGCCCACCACATGGGTCAGACTACCTTCCCCTGTCCTCCTCTATGTGACATCATGTCTGCATCTAGAAACTGATATGATGCCCCCACCATTAGAACAGAGGAAGGAACTCCAAAGGGTTTTTCTTTTATTTTCTTTGTCATTCTAATGCCTATTAGCACAGTTTGAAGGGAGAGGATTAGGACAGCAAGCCACTAAATGTGGGAATTGAATGAACCACACTGACTCCATCTTGCCACTAAGTTCTGGAACTTTAGTTTCCTTTCCATTCAATTATGGGCCTTGCTGGGGGCCTGCCCCAGCAGTCCAGGTTCCCTTTGGGGGCAGGATATCTAAGCAATGTGTGAAAGAGAACAGCCAGAGACATAGTAAACTTGCAGAAAGCTGTTCTGATCTACTATCTGCTGATTTTAATTTTTATACCTTTTTTCTTAAGATTACATCAATGTTGGCATGATTTCCATTCCCACCATACATCTTTTCTTGAAGACAATATATTAAGTCATACTTTTCATTTTACAGTAACTTTTGATATTTTTCAAGGTGTGTTTGACATATCTCTTGGGCTACAGTGGTGGGAAAGTACAGGAGACAATTTCTCCATTTATCATTTAATTGTTCTTTTATGTGTACTGTACTGAATCAGGGATCAGGATGGGGGGAAACTTGGAGACTGTTCTGGCCTGTTTTTGCAGTCACCTGTGTATGGGAACCAAAGTTAGGGTTTTAAAATCTTTAACATTATTTGCTGGTTTATTGTGAAGTGACTTCTAGGGGAATTTCTGTATTACTGCATGTAAAAGTGGGAATTCCCTAGGAGTTTATAGGGGGCTTGTAAAGGTTCTAATAATAACCTATAATGTTCTTCTATATTTCCCTGAGGCTGAGTGGGGATACTGGTTACAATAATTCCAATAAAAGGAAATGTTAGTGAGAAAAGATTCACATAGGGGAATCTGAATGGAGTCACCATTCTTATGTCACCTGCTATGCGGGTTTCAGAATTCATTCAGGACAGTGTGAACATCATGAACTTTGATGGCTTCCTGCAGAGTCTGATCTAAATTCTGTCCTGTGAAAATTCAGTTGTGGAAATTGGGAGAAAAACTTATTGTGTTGTATGAACTTAGCCCTGCATGGCTGGGAAACTGGGCCACTTGTACCTGCTGTTTAGAGAGCCTTAACCAAGGATCAAGGTTATGTTGACCAGAAATACAATCAGAGAGGGCAACTGGGTGCCTCAGTGGATTGAAACCAGGCCTAGAGTCAGGAGGACATAAGTTCTGGCCTCAGACACTTCCCAGCTGGGTGACCCTGGGCAAGTCACTTAACCCCCAGTGCCTGGCCCTTACCACTCTTCTGCCTTGGAACCAATACACAGTATTCATCCTAAAATGGAAGGTAAGAGTTTAAAAATTTTTTGGTAATTAAATAATAATTTAAAAAATCAGATTACCCAATGCTACATTGTTCTATTTTAATTTACTGGTTTTATTTTATTGTTTTTCATGTATAAAATCTGTCTCCTTTGTACGGTGTAGTTTTAGGGTACAAAAATTAATTACACGATCCCCCCTGTGATTCTCATAGGAAATGAACATGTAGGAATCTCCCAGATTTGCATGCCCAGTTTCTCCATGGAATCAGTACACATAACCAACTTATATCTCTAAAGATCTCCAAACAGAGGTACATAAAATATTGCACTTTCTAAGGGGAAAGTATAATAATTTGGGGATAAAAAGAACAATAGCAAACAAACCTGCTATTAGGATTCACATGAGTCTCTATAAACACTGAATCTCATGGATACTTGTCACAAGTTCTCCAGATCTAGCCAATCTTTACCAAAATTAAAACCATGTGACTAAGTTCTCCTTGCCTATTTAACAAACCTGCTCCAGCAGTTTGTGATCCAGGAGAAGAGCCCAAGAGGCAAGGCTGCACCAAATTTATTTCCTCTCTACATCAGCACATAACAGGAGAAGGAGAGTGGGGTACTGGGAAGCCTGATCCACTTGCTAAGCATATAACCAACACACCTTTCGTGGCAAAGTATTTGGTGGGCACCCCTTGGCTTACATATATTTTGAACACTTGCAAATAGATTTTATTACAATGCCAAAGGCTGGACATTATAAATTTTGTCTAGTCATAGTAGTTCAGCTGACTAGATGGCCAGAAGCATTTTGTACTGCCCAAGCCATAGTGGCTTTTGTTGCCAAGGTACTCTTAAAAAAGATTATTCCTCACTTTGGCCTGCCTGCACATATTGATTTGGACAGGGGAAGCCATTTTACCAATTCAGTTTTATCTCAAGTTTATTTCTGTTTGGGGATAACTCCCAAATTCCATGTACCATATCATCCCCAGAGCTCAGGCCAAGTTGAAATAATGAACAGAGAGCTCAAATCAATGATTGGCAAACTATGCACTGAAATACATCTAAAATGGCTTGAAGCTCTCCTGCTAGCTTTATTTTATCTCCAAAGCAGGCCTAGAGGAAATCTACACATCTCGCCTTTTAAGATACTTTTTGTATACCCTCCTATACAAGCTAAACCTTTTTCTCCTGCAAATACATCATTATTAGGAGGAGATACTTCTATTGCTACATATATACAAGAATTTTAGGACAAATTGTTTCCCCTCTAATTTAGAAAATAAACTTCTGACTTGAGATATAATAACTTTGGCGACCATGATATTTCATATAATTTAAGTCCAACCACTAAATTTAATCTTTTCAATGGAAGGTAAGAGTTTAAATTTTGGGGGGTAATTAAATAATAATTTTAAATCATATTACCTAATGCTGTATTGTATAATTTTCATTCCTTGGTTTTATTTGATTGTTTTTAGTGTATAAAAGTCCATCTTCCCTGTATTTTGGGCTCCAGCCTTAACCTGAGGAAAAGGTTTGGTCCCAATATGTTGGGCAATTGACATGCATTGCTTAATAATTTGATATGCTCAGAAGATAATTTGTTTTCTAAGTAATTTCATCTTTTGCTCATTACACAAGCAATCGATAAATGCTTGCTGACTAACTTATTGGAATTAATTAAATATTGGGGCTAATTAAGATCTGAGTAAATAGGAATAGACTAAGAATAGTGCAGTTTTACCTTAAACCTCAGCTAGAATCTTGGGGAGAGTTCCTAAAGGGAATTCTGAGGAGCCCTATAGACCATTGGTATCCAACTGCCAGGCACTCTTGGAGTGAGGGTTTACTATGAGAGGCTGGTTTGATCTTGCTCTCTGGAAAACTATGGAAAACTAAATGGCAGTTGAGAGAGGAGAACAAGTTGGAGTTTTAGGAATAAGTTTGTGAAAGAAGACCAACTGAAAAGAGAAAAGAAATACTGTTTCTCTGTGTGACTGCAGAAAGGAACAAGCCAACTGAGGCCTACCAAGGCTAGCTGAAGCCTAACTAGGCCCGAAAGAGCTGACATTTGGAAGAGTGAGCTGGAAAGAATACAAGGAGACACTAATTACAAACTATTATAAACTAATTATAAACTAATTAGTATAGGTTATTTAGAATAAATACTGGGGATTATTGAGAGGTTAAGGAGTTTTAAGGAGACTTGAGTTTCTCAAGCAGGAAAACAGTTCTTACAAACCAGCGTATGGGAAAAGTTTAGTTTCCTTTTAGAATTGGGGACTACTTCCTCAGTCCTTTGTTTACCTCTCCTTCCCTTCCTTAAAATCTTTCAAGAAATATTAAATAAGTTTGTATAAGCTGTCTCCATCATAGTTTTCACTCAGCCATCTCTGAGTAGGCCCAAACTGTTACCAGAAGCCTCAACTCAAACCAGCTGGTAGCTAGCTGGCTTTCAGACAACAATAACAACTAAAGTTAAAAAAAGATACTGTATCCCAATTTCCACCCAACAAACTCTAATCCTTATCACATCCTCACTTACAATATAATTCATGTGTATCTTTTGTACTAGACTATGAGCTGGTCATGATTATAGAGAGATTTAATGGACTAAACCCCACACTAAAGCAGAAAAAAGAAGAGGCCAGACCCACTCCTAACTTGTGGAGCTATTGCAGACCCTTGGCAGCCCACGTCTTGTCACCATTTGACTTATCATTTATAAAGAGAGACGATGTTGGTGGATAGAGATAATATCTGTAATGCATAGTACTTGGCACTTAATAAATTTATATTACCTTCCTCTTTCCCCATAGACAGTCAGCCTTTGAGTCAAGTGGGTTCAAGGTCTCCAATATTAATTGGCTGTATGTCCTAGACGGAGCAAGTCAGTCATTCCAAGACCCAGACAATTCTGAGACTATAAGTTTGCTTATCTTTGCTTTAAAAGGAGACACCAAATTTCCCCAATTAATAAAA
The DNA here is from genome assembly GCF_016433145.1 of Gracilinanus agilis. NCBI lineage: Eukaryota > Metazoa > Chordata > Mammalia > Didelphimorphia > Didelphidae > Gracilinanus > Gracilinanus agilis. The sequence continues at coordinate 99,451,505 of NC_058132.1, forward strand.
TCTCTGGTCTAAATAAAAAATATTATTAATAACATCACCATTATCTTCATCATCATTGTTAAATGTTAAAAGGAAGGACTCCCACTATTACACAATTTGCACTACAAATATGTGGCCTCCTAGTATCCATGCTCCCTTTCCTTGAGGTTGACTTTAGAAAATAATGTGGGCAAGAGGTAGAGCATTTTCTTTCCCACCCTAGAGTTTAAGATATTAGATTACCAACCCTTGGCACCTAGAGCACCTGGGAAGTTTTGATATTGTAAACCTTCTGCTTCCATTTTCCAAACACCTATTCAGCGACTAATGGTTACAAGACCTGACATTCAATATAAAATAGCCTGACTCTATAATAAAATGATGGCTGATAATATAATACTTTGAGACTTGTAAAGGGCTTTAGGTATGGTTTCTCATGTTTGTGATGGTCCCACTGCAAGAAATATGGAAAGGCAGGTTCAAACTCTGGTCTCATCTGACACTTTCTTCTAAGACAAAGAAAATAAGACAGCCTTGGCCTTCAAAGAACCAGATGACTGGGTGGGAGTATAAATAGAGGACAAATAACAACAATAAAAATGAGATATAAAACGGGGCAGCTGGGTAGTTCAGTGGATTGAGAGCCAGGCCTAGAGACAGGAGGTCCTAGGTGCAAATCCGGCCTTAGACACTTCCTAGCTGTGTGACCCTGGGCAAGTCACTTGATCCCCATTGCCTACCCTTACCACTCTTCTGCCTTGGAACCAGTACACAGTATTGACTCCAAGACAGAAGGTAAGGGTTTAAAAAAAAGTTTTTTTAATGAGATATAAAGAGAGGGTTTCAGGCAAAGTGCTATGACAAAATAGGAGAAAGAAATAAATTTCAAGATGAAGAAATGCACTTCTTTTCTAGAAAAGATGAGTGACTGATGGGAACCATGAAATGTTTCATCCACTGTCAAATGGATTCTAACCTGTTCATTTTGAATAATTAGTCCACCCCAACTTTATTACAAGGAATTGCTTGCTGTAGGGGCCCCTATGTGGCAATAATGATGAAACAAAAGGCATCAATATAACTTTTTACAAAGAAAAATCACTTCTAGTCCAGGTAATCAGGGATGGAAGGAAGGAAGGAAGGAAGAGTTATTTATTATTTATTATTTAATATTTAATAAAACTTAATATTTATTAAGTTTCTACTATATATTAGCCACTTTGCTAAGAGCTTTACAAATATCTCATTTGATCCTTACCTTGAAACATAAATGGATTTGGAAGATAGCGCTTAAGTTTAGATCTTGGAGGAAGGGAAGGGAAAGATTTCCATTGAATTTGTTAGTTATTGCACAAACCCTCAAACATAACTAATGTTTGCTGCCAATATCCTGATATCTTTTTTTCTCCTCCACAAAATAGCTATAACCTGCCCTACAAGATTCCAGAGACTCCTCAGGTCTTCTCTTCTTATACCAAAGTGGCTGACAGAAATCCCAGAGCTAGGAGACCCCTACTATCTCCATTAACAAGTGAGTTTACGGACAGCCCCAGATTGACCTGGCCTAGCCTGGCCTTACCTCCTACCTCACCAGTCTGGGCTGCTGACCATTGACAGCTTCCAATAATAATCGTCTCTAAGGTACCCTCCTGGTTGGAAACTTAAGATCCTGTGATTGCCCCACCTTACTGATTTGTAAGTCTGAAAGAACTGGGAAGGAGTTTTTGAACAATCCATTGTCTCTCATGCCTAGAATGTTCTTCCCATGCTACTTCTCAGTAGCCCCACCCTTAAAGGATTTTTTTGGAGGATTTTTAGGGGTAGAGTGCGTCCTTTCTAAGGGGACAGCTGTAGGCAGTCAGGAAGTCTACAAGTATTTATTAAGCACCTATCTCTGTGCCAGGCACTGGGCTAACTAACCACTGAGGGTATTATTTTGTTTTGTTTTTAATCCCTTCTGAAATAAAAGCAGAGGTAAAAGTTGATGCTGAGGAGGCACCAAGTAGCCTTGGGAAGCCAGTGGTCACAATTTCAGTCTCAGACTTTTCAGAGAATCCTGAGGCTTTGCAGAAGACGGGTGATAAGGTGCTTTATTTGGGTGTCTGCCTGAAGTTGGGAATGAAAGCTTCATCAATCAATCCATCAAACAACATATGCTTATTAAATGACAGGTACTGGGCATGAGTTGATTTTTTCTCTCCTATTTCTGTTTGCACACTGAGAAGCTTGTCTAGGACCATGCTCATAGATGCCAAGAGAGCTTGTCAAGTCTTGCTTCATTTTAGTCCAACTTCTCTACGCCTTCTGCCAGGTCCCATGGGAATGAAAGAGAGCAAGCAGCATTCTCTTAGTGTGATAATCCCCCTTTGTGGTGAAAGGAGAAGGGAAAGGAGCAAGTTATTGCCAAGGAAAAAAAAGAAGCATAGACTGAAAGATGGTTTCTAGCCGGAAGGTTGGGTTTGTCTTTAACTATTGTGTCTGAATTATCTGTAAACTGCCAATCTCTTGTGTATTTGAAAATACAAGAGGAAAACAGGATACATGAATATGGGAGAAATAACTCAGTGTGCATAAGTCAAAAAGCAATTATTCGTTACTTACCATTTACCAGACACTGGGCTAGATTAATCTGGATGAAGAAGGAAAAGACTTGGCTTCTTGTCTATAGCTGCCTCAATTTGTCCCTAGGCAAAAGTTCCTTCTCTGCCCTGAACTTTGACTTCCCCAACTATAAAATAAAAGGTTCTACTGAAATGAGTTTACAAATTTCTTTTAACTCTAACAGGTTCTCTATGTTCAAAGGTTTTTTCTGGCTCTGACATCAGATCATAATAAGATTTGGAGCAGGAAGGGCCTTGAGAATAAGAAATGTTTCATTTTTGGTCTTAGTATCCCTAGGCCCTAGGATGCTGCCCTACAAAGGGAAAGCTCTCAGTAAATATCTGTGTTTTAAAATTATTTTCTTTCAGGTAACAAGTATTTATTTTCCCTCTTTTACCTCTGCCATCCTGCCAACTATGAAAAAGAAAACCTTTGTAACCTTATACAAAAAAAAAATTGATACAGGTTATTTCTGAAAACATTAGTTTTTATTTTACTTGTAGAATCTATTGCTTTTCTGTCAAGAAGTAGGCAGCAGGCTTCATCAGTCCTCTGTAATGGGGGGGGGGCACCAAATGGATAAGAGTTCTTATGTCTTTCAGACTTCTTACAATTTCATTTTTACAATATTATTTCACAAATTGTAGGTGCAGCTAGGTGGCTTAATGGATAGAGCACCAAGCTGGAGACAGATTCAAATCTCGTCTCAGACACTTCCTAGCTTGTGACCCTGAACAAGTCACATAACCCCAGTTGCCTCACCCTTGCTGTTTTATATATATATATATATATATATATATATAGAGAGAGAGAGAGAGAGAGAGAGAGATTTGTTCTCCTGGTCCTGCTTATGTCATTCTGTATCTATTTAGTTAAATCTTCCCAGGTTTCCCTGAAACTGTTCTCTTCATTATTTCTTCCAATACCATAATGTTTGACTTCATTCAAATGTCGTACTTTGTTCTACTATTTGCTCATTAAGAAGGACTACCTTAGTTTCCAGTCCTTTGCCACAACAAAAAGAAGTGCTCTATGTATTTTGTACATTGTAAATTCCTTTCTTCTCTCTTCGTTTTCTTTAGATTATAGTAGGTCTGGTAGGTTATATAGATTATAGACATAGTAGCTATAGTAGGTCATTACTCAGCCAAAGGAGAGGCACAATTTAGTAATTTGGGAGTATAGTCTGTAATAAATGGGTCAGGGGCCTTATTCTGGTAATAAGGCTAGAAGGAGGAAGGTGCTAGTTGAAAGGATGGAGTGAGCTGTTCCTGGTGGGGCTCGAAACCTGTTTATAAATATAACAAGGAACCAACCCAGGAAACTGAGTATCAACTGAAACTCTCACTACTAGACACCAGGCTCCTTTAAGATATCAGATTACCAGCCCTTTCCCTGATGAGGAAGCAGCTTCCTATTGGTGAATGGTAGACTGACAGGAAGTGGATGTTGTACTTCCTGCCCTTCAGCAATGGAGTTTGTTCCAGCTGAAACTGACCCAGCTTGGCCTTAGATGGTAGGCAAATAACCTCAGAATTCTCTGGTTAAGGCTAAGGGGTTTATTGACAACAGAGTGAAGGGAACAAGGCAGTGGAAAGAGGGTTAGAAAGTACTGAGATCTAAGGATGAAAAGTTTATCTGACTAAGGTTGCTAATAGGTCTTGTCTGGATGGTCTTCTGCTGACCCAGGGCACATAGCCCTGGGTCAGAGTGATGTGGTCTCTGGATAATAAATAAAGTTGATCAATGACTAAAAGGTTTGCCAGTAGTGCTAATAGTATTGGTAAATTGTTCTGCAGGATTGGTTTAAGCTCTATTCTATGCCAAAGCTACCCATATTTTTACTCCCACCACCCAGGGCCCCAGGGGGTAAGTGATAAGTGAGTGATCAGGGGAGAAGTCAAGGAAGGAAGAACCTCAGCCCTGGGTTTCCAGGGCTTTGTATACTCTTGGCCCAACTGGCAGTTAGTGCTTTGCCCTATGTCTCATGCCACCATCAACATTCCAACCAGGGCACTGACAGGTTGCCCCAGGCCAACAGGGCAAAGTTATTAATCCTATATTACAAGTCCCAAATTACTTTCCAGAACATCAATCCCAATTCACAATTCTGCAAAAAGTACATTAAATGTATTTACCTGTATAGATATTTGTTGCCTGGTTGAGTAAAGGGCCTTAGACATCTAGTTTAACCCCTTTATTTTCTAATTTAAGAAATAGCCCCTAGGACTCTGGTGGTGAACCTATGGCACAGAATTCCCTGACTCCAGTGACAAGGAATGCTATCACTTTCTTTTATTTTTTAATTACATTTTTTTGAACCCTTACCTACCATCTTGGAATCAATACTAATTATGGTTCCAAGGCAAAAGAGCAATAGTGACTCACCCAGGGTCACACAGCTAGAAATTATTTGATGTTGGATTTGAACTCAGAATCTGCCGTTTCTAGACCTGGCTCTCAAACCACCAAGCCACTTAGCTGCCCCTTATATCACTATCTTTCAATCATTTAATAGGAATGACAGAACACCTTTATCTGACCTTTCAAAAGTGTACAGTGTTTAATGAATTCTGATCTGAAAATAGCATTCCCCCCCTTTTTTTTTCTCCCAGGAAATATATTAATAGAACATCATCCTGTGGGTTTTAAGCAGTTCCTTATCAACAATGACCTTGATGGTATTGCTCTGCCCAAGAAGTTCACATTTTCAATTTTCTTCCATAGGTTAAACATTTTATTGCTCTCTCATTTCCATTTCAATTCAAGATCTTATCATTTTGATGGTTCCCTTAATTTTATTGGAGCTTACATGATAAAAAAGAAAAAAGAAAAAAAAAACCTCTAGGCAGCAGCTCTAACATTTGCCAGCATTTTTGAACCCGTGTAAGTAACTTCATTTTGCCAAGTTTCATTTTCTTCATCTATAAAATGGGGATAAGCCCTACCTCAAAGTGTTATTCTTTTTATATTTTAAAGCATGAACTGTCACTGTGACTGGTAATAATGTAAGAGTTATTAGTACCATCATTTCCTATTTCTTACATTTCAATTACAACCATCACTACCCTGTCTCAGTTCCTTGGCAAATTTTATAGGATCCATATTCCTAGTACGTAGAAGGTTGGATTTGGGGATCAGGAAAATGTGAGTTTGAATCTTGCTTCAGATGCATACTTCCTGTGTGAATGTGAACAAGTTAGCTAACTTCTTTAAGCCTCAGTTTCCTCATCTATAAAATAGGAATAATAATAGCATTTATCTCATCATTGACTAGGACAACATATTATCTTCCCCATCAGAATGTAAGAGCACTCTTACTTGTCTATTTATGTCTCTAGCACTTGGCAAGGTGCTTTGCTCATAGACAACACAATGGATGTTTTCTTTCATTCATTCATATACATAAAGAATTTTATATATTCTAAAGTGCCATGTAAATGCTAGCTATAGCCTTAAAAAAGTAGACTTCTAAGGTTCATGTTCATAGGAAGAGACCTTACAATCCACTGAGTTCAACCTTTCTTTTTTTTTAAACCATTACCTTCTCTTTTAGAATCAATACTACACACTGATTCCAGAGCAGAAGAGCAGTAAGGGCTAGGCAATTGGGGTTGGGATTTACCCAGGGTCACATAGGTAGGAAATAGACGAGTCCAGATTTGAACCCAAGATGTCCCATCTCCAGATCTGGCTCTCTATTCACTGAGCTGCCCAGCTGCCTCTCAACACTTTCATTTTACAAATGAGGAAACAGAAGCCCACAGTGGTTAAGTGACTTGTGTTTGGGATCAATCAACTGAGTCTCCCTAACTCCAGATGTAATACCCTAATCCTTACACTATCCTGAGATGAATCACAAAATCTCTGGCCTAGACTCTACTTTCTTGCCTGCCTCATAGAACACAGAGCATCCAAGCTGGAAATCAAAAAGGATCATCCAGTCCAACCCCCTTCTTTTTCAGAGAAGGAAAATGAAGTTACCCATATCCCAGGCATTTAATAAACCTCTGTTTATTAAGGTTATAGAGATTAAAAGGTTTAACAGAAAGGTAAAGCAGGAAAGGTCCCGAAAAATGGATGGATTTCTATCTCCAACCAACCCCACTCAAAGTCCCTCACAAGATCTTCTTCTGTCCAGTAAAAACCAAACCTGCTCTCACTTTTTATTTCTAACTTACCCCAAATTCCTAACTATCTAATCCTAATTCTAATTATTATTATTATATTTCATTTAGGATTGCCTCCTTGTAATGGCTCAGTTAGGTTTCCAACGTCCTGTCAGTCAAGTTTTGGTCCTGAAAAGGCCGAGCCCAGGCTGCTCAATTCCGTACCCAGAGGAGCAAAAACCAGATTTTCTTCTTTAAATTGTAGATCTTCTTTTCACAGCTCTTTCCAAAACTTCCAGCTTTCTTCTCTTTCCACATTTGCCAATCTGGATCACAGAGCTGCCTAGCTACCCCCACTCTTTTGTTCTTTCAGATGAATTTTGTAGTTATTTTTCTGGTTCTATGAAATAATTTCGAGTCAAAGTTCTTGCCACCCCTCTGGGCAGGGAACACTGACAGAGAGACAGAAAGGCTGCCTCCAGGACCTGGCTTAGCCCTAGAGACCAAGTGATGGTTGGAAAGCCCCAATTCCTCTCCCCAACACAGAATTCCATCAGGAACTGGGCTCCAGGTTCTAACCAAGGCAGGCAGTCTGCTCCTGTCACTTACTTATCAAAACTCTTCATTAAAACCCCAAATCTATTTCCCCCTTAATATTACTTACTACGAAGGCACCAGGTTTCTTAGACCCAAAAGTCACCCTATCAGGTTTCCTCTCTAGATCCCTCAGTGTCATTTAAGGGGCCCTAAAAAAAATGGAATTCTCTCCCCCTTCCCCAGCCAAACATTCAGAGAATTGAAGAATCACTGAGTGGGAGAAAGTGTATGATTTATTTTATAGATTAGACAACAAAAGCAGAGCACATACTTTACATGCAAAGGATTCCTCTAACTTAGCATGGAGACATTAAACACTATGACCTGCTTATAGTACCTCTGTAGGCTCATAGGGGAAAAGACACAGATCTGGTGCATTCCTGATCCAAGAAGGAGACAGGGCAGAGAAGAGGGAGGCAGCATCAGGAAAGGAATTGAGAGTGATAGCATGAGGGGGGACAGGTGCCTGCCTAGACCCTCTAAGTTGACCTCACCCTTAGATGGAAGATATTAGGGCACTAATAATAATAATAATGCTTTCAAAAGTCCCTTACATGCATGGGCATTCTTGATTGACTTGCCACGTAGTTGGGAGGAACTTTCCCCCCATGGTTATGTAGCTAGGACTACCTGTATCTTTTTTTAATTTTTTATTTTTTTCCAGATTACATATCAATACATTTTTTTGAACTTTAAACATTTATTAATATTCATTTTTAACCTTACATGCTTCATGCCACTACTTTCCCCTTCACCCCCCGCTCTCCCGTCACCCATGGCCAATGCACATTTCCACTGGTTGTGACATGTGTCCTTGTTCAGGGCCTATTTCCAAATTGTTGGTAGTTGCATTGGTGTGGTAGTTTCAAGTCCACATCCCCAATCATGCCCGCCTCAGCCCATGCGTTCAAGCAATTGCTTATCTTCTATGTTTCCTCTCCTGCAGTCCTTCCTCTGAATGTGGGTAGCGTTCTTTACCATAAATCTCTCATAATTGTCCTGAGTCATTGCATTGCTGCTAGTACAGAAGTCCATCACATTCAATTTTACCACAGTATATCAGTCTCTGTGTATAGAGTTCTTCTGGCTCTGCTCCTCTCACTCTGCATCAGTTCCTGGAGGTCTTTCTAGTTCACCTGGAACTCCTCCAGTTTATTATTCCTTTTAGCACAATAGTATTCCATCACCAGCATATACCACAATTTGTTCAGTCATTCCCCAATTGAAGGACATACCCTCGTTTTCCAGTTTTTTGCCACCACAAAAAGCGCAGCTATAAATATTTTCGTACAAGTCTGTTAATCTATGATCTCTTTGGGGTACAAACCCAGCAATGGTAAGGCTGGATCACATGTAATAGGGCATAGAATCATTGCAAACAAATGCAAAAGAGCAGATATAATAAATGTAACCTTCTCAGATCATAATGCAATAAAAATAATAATTAGTAAGGGCACCTGGACAGGCAAATCAAAAAACAATTGGAAATTAAACAATATGATTCTCCAAAACCAATTTGTCAAAGAAGAAATCATAGAAACAATCAACAATTTCATTGAAGAGAATGACAATGATGAGACATCCTACCAAACTCTGTGGGATGCAGCCAAGTCTAGAGTTTCCTTTAAACAAGGAAGGCACAGGAGGCTCAAGGATCAAAGATTGCTTCATTATTCCTCTGGAATCTATGATGAGATCTGAATCTTTTTCCCAATTAGTCAGTCACTACCCTCCTACTATGTGCCAGATAATTGTGTTAAGAGCTGGACATGCAAATACGAATAAAAGGAGACACAATCTCTGCCCTCAAGGAACTTACAATCTAAAGTGTGGAAGGCAGAATGCAACAGAAAACTGAAAAGAGAAAGAGGAGAGAAGATACCTGGTGAACATGTCCTATAACACTTGAGATATTATAGGAATAATAATAGCCCACATTCACTCAGGTTCTGCCTTCAGTAAGTTTTTATAATGACAGAATATCACTGAGATAACATAAGATATCCCCCTTTGTGTATTAATCACCTTCCCATCTTGAGCTTGGTGTATGGTGTGAAATGTTGTTCTATTTCTAGTTTCTGCTTTCCAGTTTTATTGGCAGTTTTTACCAAATAATGAGTTCTTTTCCCAGGACCTTGGGTTTGGGGGTTTATCATATATTAGGTTATTGTGCTCATTTGCCTCTGTATCTGTTGTTGTTTAGTTGTGTCCAACTCTTCATGGCCCCTTTTGGGGAATGATAACAATAGCTAACAGTTAAATAATTGCTTGATTAATATTGCTCAGTTGTTTCAGTCCTGTCTGACTTTTAGTGATCCCACTTGGAAATGATCCTGGAGTGGTTTGCCATTTCCTTCTCCAATTCATTTTTACAGAATTAGGAATTGAGGCAAACAGAGTTAAGTAATTCGTCCAAGGTCACACAGCTATTTAGTGTTTGAGGCTACATTTGAACTCAGAAAGGTGAGTCTTCCTGACTCCAGGTCAGACACTGTATTCACTGTGTCATCTAATTGCCCCCTTGCTTCTGTTTATCACATACTTAATCTATTCCATTCATCAATCACTCTATTTCTTAATAAATGTAAAGTACTTCTCAAACCTTAATCCACTATATCTTCTAGATATTATTATTATTTCCATTCATATCTGAGCCAAGGAGAATTGTTTATAATTTTGTTCAGAGGTACCATCAGTTTGACCCTTCATCACATGTGCAAAAGATCCTATGTGCTTGTGTGGGGTAAGCCCAATCTTGCCAAACCCTAAGGCTTCAAACAGTACAGAAATACTTGCTGACCCAGTTTTAGACAGGAAGAAATGAAATATGATTGAAATTATTAAAATATGGAAATCTCTGTTGCTTACCCCTCCAGCACATCTGGGAAATTTCCTGCTCTCTGCTGACCAATAACCATATTCATAAGACTCAGGCAAATAGCATTCAACATGGCCTTGGGGTTATTCCTTTGTAGGCTGGACTCCTACCTCTTCTCCAAGACTTTCTCTCCAAAGCCTCAGAAACCTTTTGACCCTGGAAACCCTCCAGTCTTGGACTTCATGCTTTAGAAGAGGCATACCTCTTGTAAATACAGTTCCTCCCCTCACTGGGTGGTTCCCTCATGAAGCTCCATATTATTATGCATGTCCAAGCCCCCTAAGACTTCATTCCTCTGTAGGCTGCATCCTGGGCTTTCTCAACAATGCTACCCCCCAACACAGGCCCAGTACCGCATAGAAGCTTTCTTTTCTGTGCTGTCTTCCCCTATTCATTGTCTTGGGAGGTTTTTCTTGACTTGCGTTCTCAGCACTTAGCACACTGGCTGACGCTTAGTAAGTACCAAATAAATGTTTGCTGATTTATTAAATGTAGTATATTTGCATAAAAACTGTCAAAATCTGCTATCTCTTGGAGTACTTCACCTAATCATTCCCATATCAAAACCTGCCAGCTCTGAGCCTTCCCACCTTTCTAGGACTGGGGAAGGGGTTTGTGGTGTGGGACCTTGGCATTTAAACAAGGAAGGCACAGGAGGCTCAGGGATCAAAGATTGCTTCATTATTCCTCTAGAGTCTATGTTCACTACAGCTCTCCTCCCACCTCTCTTCCCTGATGTTTCTGGCAATCAAACCAAGTGACAGACCCTACATCCTTCTCAGGGCAAATGGAAGAAAAAGATATAGTGGAAATAAGCTAAGGGCTTATTGGCTTACTCACCTACAAAAATCTCACCCATTTCTTGATGAGTGGTTTCCTCTCTGCCTCTTATGAACTCCTAGAGAATACCATGTTCAATATCCTGCTGGTTTTGTTTTCTTGGTGGGAACCCTCAAGACCCACTGGATTCCATAAAGAGAACATAGGGTATCCCCAAAATCTTTGTATAGTTTTAAGCTTTAATGACTTCAGAAGTTTAAATACTACAAGCCTACAAAAATATCTTGAAGTTAATTATTTAAATTTTAAAATATTGATACATTTCTAAGATTCAAGATACCCACTATCTTGTACTCTACATAATTCTAGTTCATTTTTGAATTTTATAAAAAATGTCCAGGAACTGCTATTCAGTGACTATAAATATTGCATTTATAATCCTAGCCTTAAGATCTCCAAAGGGGTAAGGTTTTGATGCATACATGAGAAGTTTGACAGGACACCAAAGAAAAAGTTTAATGAAGATATATCAAGTAGCCAAGATAGACAAACAAGAAGACCTCCTGATGCACTGGTGTCATCCAGAAATCATCCCACACACAGTGCTAATAATAGGGGGCCAAAATCTTGTTAAAATTAAAAATTGTAATTATTCAAATTCGCAAAACAAAGTAAGTATTGTTGAATTGACTCAGATTAGCTATGGTTAGTAATGGAGTCCAGCTAGAGGATGAAGCTGGCTGTCCTAACAAGGGGAAGGGGTAGGAGTGAGTAGAATTCTTCCTCCTCCCCCCCAGGAGCAGTTGGACCAGAAGGCAATAACTGTTTAACTGAATCAAGCAATGGAGGCTGTACAAGTTTGGTAAATTCAGGGTCAAGTTGGTAAATTGACAGGGAATAATCCCACTGAAGTTAACAACTCTCACTGCTCAAACTATTCCCTAAACCCTAGGACAGAAGAGGTTCCAGGTTGTCTTCAAATACAGATGACTTGCTTTCAGGAAGGAACTGCACCAGTACTTATAGGAATGGATCTTTTCTTTGGTAAAGTAAATGGATGGTAAGAATATCCTAGAATAACTTCACACAGGCCCAGTAGCTTAACAAGCAAAGGGCTTTATTATTTTCAGGAAAACAGGGAGAGGGGAAATGGTTTTAGTAATGGAAGGGAGGTAAACTATCTAAAATCTTCAATGAACTTTTGGCTACACATTCCCCAATGTGTTTTGAACAACTTAATTTCTATCCCACTCACTAAATAATCCTTCTCCTAATCTAATGTAACTAGGTTAAAGATGGAAGGTAATCTTGCTTGAAGATCTGTATAGTGATTAGTTAAGAGGTGTAATGCAGGATTGCTGCAAGTATCTCTGACACCTGCAAATCCACCTGAGGCAATCCTGGCAGTTGGGGGGAATAGAATGTTGACCCAGTCAGAGTTCTGGTCTCACAGCAAAACCATTGGAGCCTGGGACTATAAATTTCCCTGGAGTACCAACTGAAGGGCTTTGGGCTTTTGGCTTTTGGCTGATTTCCATTGACCTCTCCTTTGACATCCTGATATCCCCTGGATTTCCCCATTGGGCCCTGGGAGGAGGGAATTTTGGTGGGTGGAGATCGTGGGAACTAGCTTCTATAGGCAGGCAGGGACAACCTTAAACGAAACCATCACCTCTTTTAGCAATCTGCCAGACCTTATTACATCAGGGCAGTGAAATTTATCCCTGGCTGAGGGTTGACTCCCTCAGCCTGACTTCTACCTTCCAAGTGAACCCCCCCCCCCAGGACTGGCTTCAACCCTAGCAACAGTTCCAGACCCTAATCCTCCTCCCTCAGCTTACCCTTGGCTTTAATAAACCCCTTTGGCATTTATTCAAAGAGCTTCTGGTGATTCATTGTACCAACAACTAGGGAAAAGGCTGAAAGGGGAAAGAATAACTTTCCTTTATTTCCTGAGGGCTAAACCAGGCATCCATCTTGGTCAGGAAGTGAATCAGGTTTCACTTCCTGTAGGCTGGGAGTTGCTCTCCAGAAGGGAGAGGCTCTTTACTCCTCCCTTCAAGGGAGCTCTAGAGATAGCAGGGAGGCTGAATAAAATCTATCAGCCAGGCTCACACAACCTCTGGCTGACCCAAACATCCTGTACTAAAAAGATAGCCTCCTTGCCCCAAAGACTCGACTGAGACCACCCAGTGCCCTCAAATACAAGCCTCTTCATCATATTCCTGTATTACAGATGCTGCAATTGAGATATTTTCCCAGTAGTAAACCAGTAAAGGAACACTCAGCCCTTGAGGTCAGAGATGAGCTAACCAATGAGTAATCTAACTCTTCCTCCCAGCCCTTGAACCCACAAGGAGTGTGATCAAAGTTACCTTGCAAGTAGGGTGACCTGGCTTTTTATACTCAGGTTTCTAACTGCCCTAAATGCCCCCTCTCCTGGAGTTCTGGGGGGCACTATGGAATTCTGTGAGGCAGCTTTGACCCCATTTAAGATCATGGATGCTACGGTATAAAAGAAATTTAGCCCAGTACATAGCATAGTAGATGTTTAATAAATATTTATTGACTGATAGCAAGGTCCTCCAGTCCAACCTCTATGTCCTTAAGAATATGCATGTTGGTATAGTAGAAAGACTATTGGACTTAGAATCAGGAATGTGCTAGAGCCAGCTCAAACTGGGTTCTGAGAACCAATTGTTCAATTTGTGGTGGGAATGTCTGAAATCAGCAAACACTACAAATACGAGCTGAATTATTGCTTTGTTGATTTCTAGATTTGAGAAAGTGATGGAGAAAATGTTAAGAATTCAGATCAAACTTAAAAGCTTTTTTTTAAATACTGTTTTCCTTGAGCTAAGAAAAAGTAATTAGGAGAAATGGATGGAAGCCTCAAAGAAATAGCTCTCTGTTCAAAGTAAAGAAAAACTCAGAACAAAATAGAGCTATTTAAAAGTAGAATGGAGTGCCTCTGGAGGAAATGAATTCCCCTTCCTTATAGCTATCCAAGCAAAGAATGGATGACCAATAGTGAGACCCAATGTAGAGAGGATTTTTACTCAGGTATAAGTTGATGTTCACTGGAGTCCCTTCCAATGAGATATGCTATGGCTCTATCTCAATATTTTTGAATGGACAGACATTTCCTGTCTCAGATCTTACCTTACAGGTAGCCTCCTACTCTGCTTATATACTGAGCCAACCATCATCAGAAATACCCACAAAGTCCAGGCTTCCCTCATCATTCATTTGTTATTATTATTCAGGCATTTAAGTTGTGTTCTACAATCTGTGATACCATTTAGCAAAGATACTCAAATGATTTGTCATTTCCTTCTCCAGCTCATTTGACAGATGAGAAAACTGAAGCCAAGAGTTAAATGACTTGCCCAGGGTCACACAGCTACTCAGTGTCTGAGGCTGGATTTGAACTCAGGAAGGTGTCTTCCTGGCTTAAAACCTAACACTCTATCCACTGCACCACCTAGCTGACCTCCTTACTCATAATAGTCAACTAAGCTTAAGAAATAGAATACTCACCAGCTTTTAATTCATACTAACAAATAACATGACCTATTTGAACCCAAATGACTAAATAAAGGTGGAGTGTAAAATCCAATGATAAAATAAGGTTGTTACTTAAAGTATCAAGGGAAGCTATTCTCTCCAGATGTAGGTTACCTTTTTGATAGCAAGAAAAGGATTTCCCTTTCCTAAACCCTTAATCCAAATACATTCATTCTAAGAAAACTCGCAGAATTCTGAAGTTAAAATTTAGACAAATTATTTCTAATAGAGGAAAGGACAAACATTTATTAAGTGCCTGCCATGCACATTTATTAAGCAGCAGTCCCTATACTAAATGCTTTATAAATATGACATTTGGGGCAGCTTGGTGGCACAATAGAGGGCCAGACCTGAAGTCAGTGGGGCTTGGGTTTAAATCTATCCTCAGAGGGAAGATGGCAGAGTAGGGTATGGAATTTCCTCATTCTCCACATACCCACTTCTCTTCCCCACAAACAAGAAAAATAAGTCCACGGAATTAATACTAAAAGCAGCAAAAACAGATAATAGTCAGGAGTAAAGCTGAGCAGCCAAGGACAACTAGGGAGGAAGGTCTCTGTTTTTCCTGCCCTCAGTCTCACCAGATAGCACAAACATCTAGGAGCAAATAACCCAGAATCAACAAGCAGGAAGCCCTGGGGTCAGGACCAGCAGCCTCACCTTGTCTGCTGAACCTGGGAGCTTGTATCCCAGTGGCAGATTCTGGTGGAGTCAACAGGCAGAAAATCCTGGGAGCAACTATGCCAACTGCAGCCTCAGTTCCAGAGATCCCCAGTCATCCACAGCAATAGATTGACTGTTAACTAGAGAAGGATTTCAGAGGGCTATAGCACAAAAACAGGACACCTACTCTATTCCAGGTTGCAGCATTAGGTGAGAAAAAGTGAGGAGAGAGAACACTCCAGGGAGTGTAGTTGCTGAGGGGCTGGGATCTTATCTACTGTGGTCACCCTTAGGAGAGTGAAGTCTCTGACTGCCACCAGTGTGGGGATGAACTGTCTACTGGCAAGGACAGAACTACCTGGAAGCTCTAGTTGGAGCATCTGAGGTCAATCACAGACTGAGACTTGAGTGGGGACCAGAGATTACAACGTGTCCCTAGGCTATAGAAATTGGAAGAACTAAATAAGGCACCAGAAATAACAAGAACAAAAAGTCCTGAAATCTGAAGCACCACACCCCAGGAACCCTTGGTTCAAACTCAAAAGACAGTGAAGTAAAAATACCTACTTCTAAAACAGCAAAGAAAACGAATGTTTACAAGCTCAAAAAGAACTTTTGGAAGAGCTTAAGAAAGACTTTAAAGACAAATGAGAGATGGGGCAGCTGGGTAGCTCAGTAAATTGAGAGCCAGTCCTAGAGATGAGAGGTCCTAGGTTCAAATCTGGCCTCAGACACTTCCCTGCTGTGTGACCCTGGGCAAGTCACTTGACCCCCCATTGCCTACCCTTACCACTCTTCTGCCTTGGAGCCAATACACAGTATTGATTCTAAGGTGGAAGGTAAGGTTTAAAAAAAAACAACAAATGAGAGAGGCTTGAGGGAAAGTTAGGGGAAAAAATAAGACCAATGCTAGAATTTTTTTTTAAATAATGAAAGAAAGATCACCCAAAATGAAAAAAGAGATCCAGAAACTCATGGAAGAAAATAATTCATTAAGAACTAGAATTGGACCAAGGGAAGCTAATAATTTCCTAATGCAACAAGAAATAACAAAGCAAAATGAAAAGAATGAAATACTAGAGAAGAATATTAAACATCTTATCACAAAAACAACTGATCCATAAAATAGATCAAGGAGAGAAAATATAAGAATTGTTGGACTACCAGAAATCTATGATAAAAAAAAAGTTGTGATATCATACTCCAAGATATCTTTAAGGAAAATTGCCAAGAAATTCTAGAACTAGAGGATAAAACAGACATTGAAAGAATTCACCAATTACCACCACAAGGAAATCCCAAGATGAAAATGCACAGGAATATCATCTTTAAGTTCCATAGCTTCCAGGTTAAGGAGAGAATACTACAAGCAATATATATTTTTAATTAAATACTATGGACCTACAGTCAGAATAACACAAGGCTGGGAAGTTTCAACATGAAAAGAATGAAACAATATTTCAAAGAGAAAAGGAACTGGATTTACAACCAAGAACAACATATCCAGCAAAGCTGAGCATAATTATTCAAAGGGGGAAAAATGGATATTTAATGATCTAAAGGAGTTTCTACTATTCTTAAGGAAAAACCCAGAATTCAGTAGAAAATTTGTTCTATAAGAAACATAAGAAAGTAAATACGAAAGATGAATTATAAGCAACCCAAAAGGTCAAATTATTTACTTCTTATATGGAAAAATGTTGTCTCTAACCCTTAAGAATGATTTCTTTACCTGGGTAATTTAAAAGAGCAGATATTGATAGAAGATTTGAGGTTTTTTACTATAATGGAATGAGCTAAAAATAATAATAAAATGTTTCAGGAAGAGGTAAAATGGAACAATTATCTCTTATAAAAGAGGAATGAGAAAAATTTTCACAGAGAATGGAAGGAGGAGATAGAGGGCTGGTAGAACCCGAACCCTACTCTCATCAGATCTGGGTTAAAGAGATTATCACATATACAACTAGAAGAATAAAATTCTTACCATATAGAGAAACAGGAGAGAGAAGGGATAGAATGAGGAAGGGACAAAGAATCCCCTTAAGAGACTAATAGATTAAGAGAAGGGAAGATAGATTAAAAGAAAATAGGATGAGGGGATAAAAAAGGGAGGGATACCTAGAAGGGATTACATATCAAGAAATTTAGGTGGGGGAAAGTTAAAGTAAAGGGATAATGGAGGGATCATTAGGACAAGATAAGGAATGGGTTTTTAGAATCAAATTCATCAAGAAATAAAAGGACAGGGCAGGAGGAATGAGGAAGGGACTTTTAGAAAGGTGAACAGAATAAGAACTAAAAGATAAGGGAGGAAGGGACAAAGGAGGGATCTTTAGAAGGGTGGGCTAATTTAGAACCAGAAGAGGAAAGGGAGAGGATAAGGGAAAGGTTTTAGGAAGGAGTATAAATTGGATAGGTAGTAAATAGAATAAATTGGATGTCTGAGGAGGAATACAGCAAAAAAAGAAGAAGAGAAGGGCAAACAGGGTGGAGGGAAAGGCACAATTAATAATTATGTCTTTGAATGTGAATGGGATGAATCCACCCATAAAACAAAAATGGATAGCAAAATAGATCCAAAACCCAACAATATGTTGTTTACACTTAAAATCTACACACACATAGTAAAAATAAAGGGCTGGAGAAGAATATACTATGTCTCTGATGACACAAAGAAAGCAAAAATAACAATCGTCATCTCTAACAAAGTTAAAGCTAAAACAGACATAATCAAGACATAAATGGGGAAACTATATTGTGCTGAAAGATACCATAGATCAGTAAACATAAATATTAAACCTATATGTACCAAATATTATATCATACATTTTTAAAGGAAAAACTAAATGAGTTATAGATGGAAATAGAAAACAAAACAGATACTAGAGGACTTCAATTTTCCCTTCTCAGATCTAGATAACTCTAACTAAAAAAATTAAATAAGAAAGAAGTCAAGTAGATGAAAAGAATCATAGATAAGTTAAATATGATAGCTACCTAGAGGAAAATGAATGGAAACAGAAAGGGGAATACCTTCTTATTAGTGATATGTAGTACTTAAAAACAATTGACCCTATCTTAGGGTACAAAAACATTATAACTGGATGTAGAAAAGCAGAAATATTGAATGAATGAATCTTTTTTCAGACTATAATGCAATAAAAATTGTATATAATAAAAGACCATGGAAATACAAAGTAAAAAGTAACCAGAGAACATGAATCATGTAACAATGGGAAAATATTCAAAATTTAAAATTTAAAAAAATAAATAATGGAAAATAAAAACAAGGAAAAAATATTAAACCACAAAAAAGTAACCAGAGACTTGGGTCTGTTTCCCAAGGAGTTCAGGGAAAAGAGCTTACATGCTCCAAAATATTTACAGAAGCTCTCTTTGTAGTGTCAAAGAACTGGAAATTGAAGAGATGTCCATCAGTTGTAAGGGGGAAAAGGGAGGTTTTGGTTGAATATATTAAAAGATTGGGTCACCATGGCATTGAATAATCATAAGTCCCCAAATAAAGAGTAACCTCAAGTTAAAATGACTTTTATGGAAATGTATTTACAAATAAGAAGAGGAAGAAGAAATAAGGAAATAAGAATCTAACACAGTAGGTAATTTGCTCTGATCCCCTAGTTAATCCAGGTAGATCTAATTAACCCAAGGCCGGAAACTCAGAGGGCCAGGGGGACCTAGGGGCCCCAGAGGCAAATGAAGCAAAAGCTTTAGTAACAAAGTCTTTATTAAAAGGAAAGTTCCTTAAGAGAAGTTCAGGAAGATTCAGTCTTACACTCACTATATGGAATGCCCTGGTTAGGAACCAGCAGAGCTCCTTCAGGTCCCATTCACAAACCAAGAAGACCTCACCCAGCTGACTGAGATCTCTTTTTAAAGGGGCCTCTTTTGTGTCACTTCCTGTGGCCTCCTCTTAGTTTATGTGTCCAATCACAATAGACACTTTTCTTAGGACTGCCCATGAGGCAGTCAGTAAATTCTGATTTGTTACTTTAGCACAAGTGGGTTACTGACCACCCAAAAATGGAGATATTTTCACCTTTAGTGATTAAATCTAAAGATGGGCAGTGCAGATTTAATCTAATTATCACACAGTTGAAGAATGAAATTGTGGTATGTGATTTTGATGGAATTATCATAAGATGCAATCATCACCCTAAGAAAATATGAGGAGGCTAATTTTAGAAAAACTTGGAAAGAACTAAACTGGATAATGAACAATGAAATGCATAGAATCAAGAGGACATTATTTAAAGTTACAGATTTAATATTTGAAGGATAACTTGTGAATGTTACTTGCAGAAGATGAACCGAAAAGTGGAAACATGAAACACAGAAACTATATATACATGTCTGTCTCTCAGATGATATCTTCTAAGATGTGGGGAGTTGAAGGAGAATCTAAAACACTCGTAAATAAATTCTAATATAAAACATTTTTTAAAAATCCATCCTCAGACCCCTAGCTATGTGACCCTGGGCAAATTACTCAATCCCATAAGCCTAGCCCTTGCTCTCAGTCTTAGAGTGGTTACTAAGACAGAAAGTGTGGGTATGTATATATATATATATATATATATGCATATATATATATATAACATATATCTTCATATATATACATATATATGTATATATAACATATATCTTCATATATATACATATATATGTATATATA
>NC_058132.1:99481290-99639500 GCF_016433145.1 Gracilinanus agilis
GCAATTTGGAACTATGCCCAAAGGGCTATAAAAGACTGCCTGCCCTTTGATCCAGCCATACCATTGCTGGGTTTGTACCCCAAAGAGATCATAGATAAACAGACTTGTACGAAAATATTTTTAGCTGCGCTTTTTGTAGTGGCAAAAAACTGGAAAATGAGGGTATGTCATTCAATTGGGGAATGGCTGAACAAATTGTGGTATATGCGGGTGATGGAATACTATTGTACTAAAAGGAATAATAAACTGGAGGAATTCCATGCAAATTGGAGAGACCTCCAGGAAGTGATGCAGAGCGAAAGGAGCAGAGCCAGAAGAACATTGTACACAGAGACTGATATACTATGGTAAAATCAAATGTAATGGGCTCCTGCACCAGCAGCACTGCAATGACACAAGACAGCTCTGAGGGATTTATGGTAAAGATGCTACCCACATTCAGAGGAAGGACTGCAGGAGAGGAAACATATAAGATAAACAATTGCTTGAATGCATGGACTGAGGAGGACATGAATCGGAAATAGACCCTGAACAAGGATTCTTGTTACAACCAGTGGAAATGTGCGTTGGCCATGGGTGGGGGGAGAGTGGGGGGTGAAGGGGAAAGTAGGGGCATAAAGTATGTAAACAGATTAAAAATGAATATTAATAAAAAAAATCTTAAAAAAAGAAAATAACAGTTTAAAAGACAAAATTTCACACTTGGAAACTGAGGTCCAGAAATCAAATGAAATGATAAGCAAATTGAAGACCAGAAATGACCTGCTAGAAGCCATGAAAAGTAGGATAGACCAGACCAAAAAGGAAAATCAAAAGATTATAGCCAAAAGCCAGTCTTTAAAGACTAGAATTGGGCAAGTAGAAGCCAATGATCTCACAAGATAGCAAGAATTAATAAAGCAAAGTCAAAAGAATGACAAAATAGAAGGAAACATGAAATATCTCACTGAGAAAATGACAAGAAAACCGGTCTAGAAGAGATAATTTGAGAATCATTGGTCGACCTGAAAACTCAGAAACAACATTTATATAGGAATTTTGGATCTCAAATTCTCTCCCTCCCTTTTATTTCCTCTCCCTCCCCTACCAGGATGGTAAGCAATCTAAAATAGATTTTATATTTGTAATCATATAAAACACAGAAGAATTTTCTTAATCATGTGATGTCATAACTCTTCTGCCTGAAATCTTCTGTGGCTGCTTATTGCTTCATGAATAAAGTTCAAACTCCTTTGCTCACCATCCAAGGACCTCCATAATCTGACCATCCTGTCTTTCTGTTCTTTCATATTACTCTCTCTCATGCATTCTATAATCCAGCCCAATGGCCTAATAATCTCTGATCCTTGAACTTCCTTCCTTCCTACCTTTACACAGGATAATAACTACATCTAGAATGTCTTCCCACAAACATCCCTCTCCTTTATTTGTCCAATTCCAATCCATACTTTAAAGCTGAGACTCATTCAGGAAGCATTCCCTGATCCCCATCTATCTATACCTTTTCCCCCTTAGTAACGGACTTTCCTATGTAAGACTTCCCTTATAAAACATCCTCAATGAACAGTTGCCCAGCCTTTACTTGAACACTGCTAGTGAGAGTCTACTACTAAGGAATCCCAGTTCATTTTTGTATAGCTCTGATAGATATGTAGATAGAGAAAGACAGAGGGACAGAAAGACAGAGAGAAAGCATCTTTGCCCCGCTCTAGCCCATTTGCTCCTAATTCTGTTCTTTTAGGGCCAAGCAGAATAAGTCAAATTCCGCCATTGCATGACCACCCTCTAAATACTCAAAAAGAGCTATTATGTCCCTTTTTTTCTTTTCCAGACTAATCCATCCTTTTCTCATCAAATGATCCTTCGCTAAGATGGAATCCCATCTCCTCACTCTCATGGCCACCCTCCCTCTGAACACTCATTTTTGTTGTTCCTAAAATGGGGTGCTTAGAACATAACACATACTTCAGAGGTGATTTGATAAAAGTTAAAACAAGACTATCACCTCCTGGGATATTTCCCCTGGACCTGTTCATTGACCATAGACACCAGCAGGCCTAGTAATTCATTTCCTTGACCCCATTAAGGTCCAGGGACCTAGCATTCTGCATTCTTTACTCCCAAATTTTAAGAATGACCTCTAAACACTTGAACCAAAATTCAATGAAGAAGGGGAAAAAGCAAATTTTTAAAAAGACCCTTTGTCTTCTGTAAGGACTAATCCTTGTAGCCTCTCATTCTTTTTGTCTACCAGAACTTCTGGGCCTTCACTTGATATGACAAAATAAATTGCCCAAGGCCCATATGGAGAAAATTTGCTAGCATGAGAAAGCAATGTATTTCAATGGATCCATGACCTCATGTTTGTGAACGCTCCTTCCATTGGCTAGTTCATCATTTTTGCCAATTTTCTGCTCATATGTCTTTTAATATTATGCAGATTTTTTTCTTTCTGGTCAAAATATGTAACTGACCTTCTGACTTGTCTGGCTTCTGACCTTCCAGCTCCTTCCTTCAGACTATATACCTACTTTATAGTCACTTATCTACATCACTTTATTCCTACTTCAACAAAAGTCTAAGGTTACTTTCGAACCAAATAATGATCAAGAAAATAGAGATGAGAAAAGAGGCAGCTAGGTGGCTCAGTGGATAGGGAAGCAGGCCTAGAGGTGAGAGATCCCAGGTCCAAATCTGACCTCAGATACTTCTTCTTAGCTGTGTGCCCATGGGCAAGTCATTTAACTCAAATTGCCTAGCCCTTACTATTCTTCTGCACTGAATCTGATACTTAGTGTTGATTCTAAAACAGAAAGTAAGAGTTTAAAAAAAAAACAAAGAAAAACACAAAGAGTTAAAATAAAGAACTGGAGCAGAATCTCTCTTGCTTCAGCTGAAGTAAAAAAGACAGGAGTAGCAATCATGCTCACATAAAATCAAAAGCAAAAATAGATCTAATTGAGAGAAAATCAGGGAAGAAATGAAAAGGAAAAATAATAAGTGACTTCTTCCAACTCAGAACAGGACAAGAAACCAGCTAGATACAAGCAAAGTCACCATCAGTGAGGGATGGCCTCCTCGTGTAACAAGAGATGAGCCCGGGACATGTATAAATGGCAAGGATTTGTTGTCCAAAGCATCAAGAGCAGATGACTCCAATGAGAAAGCTCCACAGAGGTCAGAACGCCCCGGGGTGAAGACCTTGAAAGGCCTAGAGAATTAAGGAGCACAGAACAGTGGGCATCAACCAGCAAGATGGCATTAGTAAGCACCAAAGGTCCTAAGGTTCCTAATATTCTATCTTAAGAGACCAGTGAGAGACCCAGCACTTTGTATCTCAAAAAAGGAAAGAAATCTAATCCCAGGAGGAGGAAGTCAAGTCAGGAACTCAAGAGATATAGGACAAGACAAAGAAGGATTGACCATCATCCTCTCAAAAGTGAAACAGGAGTAGGAGAAACCTAGCCAGGGCACAAAGTTTCAATTCAAGAAATAATGGTAGAAACACTGAAAAAAAAAGTCATTATGAATCTAAACTGAACAAACCTAGAATAAATAAAAATCATTTTAAGTCTAGATTAAACAACCCTGAGATTTCACTTCATAGTCAGCAAACCACTAAAGATGACAAAAGATAGCAATATTCAATAATGGAAGAACTATGGAGAAATGGAAACAATAAAGGAGAAAGGACCCACTTGTACAAAAATATTTATAGCAGCTCTTGTCGTGGTGGCAAAGAAATGGAAATTGAGGTGATGTCCATCAATTGGGGAATGGCTGAACAAATTGTGATATATGAGGGTGATGAATATGATTGTGCTGTAGGAGTGATGAGCAGGATGATTTAGGAAAAAGCTGGAAAGACCTACATGAACTGACACAAAGTGAAATAAGTAGAACCAAGAGAAGACTTAGCTATTTTCACCAATACGATGATCCAGGACAATTCTGAGAGACTTATGATAAAGAATGCTATCCACCTCTTCAGAAAGAACTGTTGGAGCTAGAATGCAGATCAAAGCATACTATTTTTTGCTTTAATTTATATCTGCTTTTATTTTGTGGTTTTGCTTTTATATGAGTATTCTCTTGCAACAATAAACAATATGGAAATATGTTTTGCATGATAAAACATGTATAACCAAAATCAAATTGTTTAATAGCACCAGGCCTGGGGAAAGAAGGGAGGGAGGGAAACAATTTGAATCTTATAACTACAGAAAACATATGTGGAAAATTGTTACTACATGTAATTGAAATATAAAATATCTTTAAAGAAAAAGAAATGATCCTAGGGCAAATCAATGGCCTCCCATCATTCCTATCTATTTAATATTCTACAGATAATAAACAACCGGATTTAAAAAAAAAAGAAAGAAAAGAAAAATTGGAATAATTGTGTATTTTTGGTAGAGCTCTGAATCAGTGCAACCATTCTGGAAAGAAATTTAGAGGCATGCAAATAAAATGGCAAAAAAGATTTTAACCTTTGATTCAAGGATTCCACAGATAGGCATAAACTTGCTTGCAGGTAACTGATAATAAAAAAAAGTCCCTATTCACACCTAAATCTCTAAAGAAGCACCTTTTGTAGTAGCAAAAAACTGGAAACAAAATACATGCCCCTTGTTTGGGAAATGGATAAACAAATTTTAGTACAGAATGTAATGGAATAGTACTCTGCTACACAGAATTAGAAATACGGTTATTAAGCATGTTAAGGCTTACATGAATTAGTGTAGAATAAAGTAAGCAGAGCAAAGGAAACAATGTACAATGACTAAATGGAAAGAATTAACAGAAAATAATTGAAAATGAATGTTGAAAAATTACAAATAAGAAGTTTTGTCCCAAAAAAGAAATATGAGAAGATACCTTCTGTTTCCTTTTAGAACTGGAAGGTAGGGGGGCCATTAGTATAAAACATTTGTATATATTGTAAGATTTTTTTCTTTTTTTTTCTCTTTTTCTTTTTCCTTTTCTTTCTCCTTTTTAATTGTTTGTTATAAAGAGTAAAAATAGACAAGATGAGATTCAGGGATAAATTTAGTTGATACCAAAGAAAAAAAAGAAAAATTTCTAAAAATATTTTTAATTATTTCAGATCCAGAGATCTCCCAAAAGATAGAGCTATTAATTCCATAACAACTGTAATCAGATAAAAGAAACAAATTAAAGGCATACATAGAATTTTTAAAATGGACTCCAATAAAGTTTCCTATATGTCAGGTGAATCCCCAAAAAAGAAGGAATTACAATCATGCCCTCAGACTAAGCAAAACCAGAAATTCATAATCTAAATAAACAAGGAAATTATATTTTGCTAAAAGGCACCATAAACAACGAACCAATATTAAACTAGTATGCTCCAAATTCAATAACGTCCAAATTCACAAATGAAAAATTAATAGAATCACAAGAAGCTATGGTAACATATTAATAGTAGAAAGCATTGATGTCTGTCCAATTTGGACAAACTGAATATAAATATAAACAAATGGGATAAATAAAGATGAACAAATCTCTGGAGAAACTAGAACTAAAAGACTTATGATGTCTTCTAAATGGTACTGCTAAGGAATTTGTTTATTTCTCATCACCACATGGAACTTTTAAAAAGATTAATCATGTATTAAGGAACAGAAACATCGCAAACAATTGTTTAAAAGGCAAAAATATTAAAGACTTCGTTCACACAACAAAAAGTGACTGGTTCAGGAAACACAAGCAGAAGTCATAGATCCAAAAGGAAACTTACCAATGAAATCCTAAAGAATGAGTAATAGAACAATAATAGAAACAATGAATAATTTTATATAAGGAAAATAAAATGATGGAACAGTAAGACAAAATTTCTGAAAAATAGTCAAAGTCCTGAGAGGAAAAAGCCTATCCCTAAGAACATATAATAATAATAGAAAAGGAGAGAATTCATGAACTACAATGTGCATTTTTTTAAATATTAGAAAGTTGGCAAATGAATTAAAATAAGTACAAAAGGAAAGACATTAGGGGCAGCTGGGTGGCTCAGTGGATTGAGAGCCAGGCCTAGAGATGGGAGGTCCTAGGTTCAAATCCGGCCTCAGACACTTCCCAGCTGTGTGACCCTGGGCAAGTCACTTGACCCCCATTGCCTACCCTTACCAATCTTCCACCTATAAGTCAATACACAGAAGTAAAGGGTTTAAAATTAAAAAAAAAAAGGAAAGACATTAAAAATCAGAGGAAAAATAAATAGATTAGAAATTTATTTTCTTCTATTTTTTATTTTTTAGAAAAATTTTCCATGGTTACATGATTCATGCTTTTACTTTCCCCCTCAGCCCCTCAAAATCGGCTCCCCCCATAGCTGACATGCATTTCTACTGGTCTTAACATGTGTCATCTATCAAGACCCATTAACATCTTATTGATAGTTGCATTGGTGTGGTTGTTTGGAATCTACATCCCCCCAATCATATCCGCATCAATCCATGTGTTCAAGCAGTTGTTTTTCTTCTGTATTTCCACTCCTGTAGTTCTTCCTCTGAATGTGGGTAGCATTCTTTTCCATAAATCCCTCAGAATTGACCTGTGTCATTGCATTGCTGTTAATACAGAAGTCCATTACATTTGATTTTACCACAGTGTATCAGTCTCTGTGTACAATGTTCTCCTGGATCTGCTCCTTTCACTCTGCATCAATTCCTGGAAGTCCCAGTTGACATGGAATTCCTCCAGTTTATTATTCCTTTGAGCACAGTAGTATTCCATCACCAATATATACTACAATTTGTTCAGCCATTCCCCAATTGAAGGGCATACCCTCATTTTCCAGTTTTTTTTGCTACCACAAAGAGGGCAGCTATAAATATTTTTGTACAAGTCTGTTTATCTATGATCTCTTTGGGATACAAACCCAGCAATGGTATGGCTGGATCAAAGGAAAGACATTCTTTTAGCACTCTTTTGGCATACTTCCAAATTGCCATCCAGAATGGTTGGATTAGTTCACAACTCCACCAGCAGTGCATCAGTGTCCCAATTTTGCCACATCTCCTCCAACATTCATTACTCTTCCCTGCTATCATTTTAGCCAATCTGCTAGGTGTGAGGTGATACCTCAGAGTTGTTTTGATTTGCATTTCTCTAATTATTAGAGATTTAGAACACTTTCTCATGTGCTTATTGATAATTTTAATTTCTTTATCTGAAAATTGCCTATTCATGTCCATTCCCCATTTATCAATTGGGGAATGGCTCGATTTTTTATACAAGTGATTTAGTTCCTTGTATATTTGAGTAATTAGACCTCTGTCAGAATTTTTTGTTATAAGGATTTTTTTCCCATTTTGTTGTTTCCCTTCTGATTTTGGTTGCATTGGTTTTGTTTGTACAAAAACCTTTTAATTTAATATAATCAAAATTATTTATTTTATATTTTGTAATTTTTTCTAGCTCTTGGTTGGTTTTAAAATTTTTTCTTTCCCAGAGATCTGACAAGTATGCTATTCTTTGTTCACTTAATTTACTTAGTTTCCTTCTTTATATTCAAGTCTTTCACCCATTCTGAATTTATCTTGGTGTAGGGTGTGAGATGTTGATTTAAACCTAATCTCTCCCATATTGTTTTCCAACTTTCCCAGCAGTTTTTGTCAAATAGTGGATTTTTGTCCCAAAAGTTGGGCTCTTTGGGTTTATCATAGACTGTCTTGCTGACGTCACTTAACCCAAGTCTATTCCACTGATCCTCCTTTCTGTCTCTTAGCCAGTACCATATTGTTTTGATGACCGCTGCTTTATAGTATAGCTTAATATCTGGTACTGCTAGGCCACCTTCCTTCACGTTTTTTTTCATTATTTCCCTTGATATTCTTGATCTTTTGTTCTTCCAAAAGAACTTTGATACAGTTTTTTCTAATTCTGTAAAAAAGTTTTTTGGTAGTTTGATAGGTATGGCACTAAATAAGTAAATTAATTTGGGTAGAATGGTCATTTTTATTATGTTAGCTCATCCTAACCATGAGCACTCAATTTTTTCCCAATTGTTTAGATCTAGCTTTAATTATGTGGAAAGTGTTTTGTAGTTGTGCTCGTGTGATTCCTGTGTTTGTTTTGGTCAATAGATTCCTAAATATTTTATGTTGTCTAGGGTAATTTTAAATCTAGGGTGTTTCTCTTTCTACCTCTTGCTGCTGTGATGTGTTGGAAATATATAGAAATGCTGATGATTTATGTGCATTTATTTTGTATCCTGCAACTTTGCTAAAGTTGTTGATTATTTCTACTAGCTTTTTAGTTGATTCTCTAGGATTTTTTAAGTAGACCATCATATATCTGCAAAGAGTGATAGTTTAGTCTCCTCATTGCTGTGATAATTAGATTAAGTCTACACTGCCCATCTTTAGATTTAATCACCAAAGGTGAGAGTACTTCCAATCTTAGGAGGTCCTAACCCACAAGTGCTAGAGTGAGTGATGAATCAGAATCTACTGACTTGCCCCCTAGGCGATCTATGAGTATCATGTATTGTGATTGGACACCCAGGCTAGGGGAAGGCACTGGAAAGTGATGCGTAAGTGACCCCTTTAAAAAGAGGGAGTTGAGGGAGTGAGAGGTCTTCTGGTTTTGTGAAGGGGACCTGAGGGAGCTTTGCTGGTTCATGATTGTTCCAGGTGGTGAGTTTAAAGACTGAATCTTCCTGAACTTCTATTAAGAAACTTCTTTTTATAGGCTCTGTGAATGAAATTTGCTCCATTCACCTCCAGGCCTCAGACCCTTTAACCCTCGGCTGATGGTTAAGATCTACCTGGACTAATTAGTGGAATAGATTCTTATTTCCTTACTTCCTCTCTCTCTCTTCTCCTGTGAATAAACTTCCATAAAAGTAAATTTTAATTTGAAATTATTCTTAATTGAGGATTGGTAATAATTCAATCCTCTGGCAACCATCTTTTAATATATTGAACCCATAAAACCCTTTTTTCACCCTTACATTGCCTATTTTAATACCTTCAATTTCCTTTTCTTCTCTAATTGCTACTGCTAATGTTCCTAGTACCATGTTAAATAATAGAGGTGATAATGGGCATCCTTGTTTCACACCTGATCTTATTGGAAAGGCTTCTAACTTATCCCCATTGCATATGATGCTTGTTGATGGTTTTAGATATATACTGTTTATTATTTTTAGGAAAGGCCCTTCTATTCCTATACTTTCTAGTGTTTTCAGTAGGAATGGGTGTTGTATTTTGTCAAAGGCTTTTTCAGCATCTATTGAGATAATCATGTGGCTTTTGTTGATTTGCTTGTTGATGTGGTCAATTATGTGGATGGTTTACTAATGTTGAATCATCCTTGCATTCCTGGTATAAATCCCATCTGATCATGATGGATAACCCTCTTGATCACTTGCTGGAGTCTTTTTTCTAGTATTCTATTTAAGATGTTTACATCTATGTTCATTAAGGAGATTAGTCTATAATTTTCTTTCTCTGTTTTTGATCTACCTGACTTTGGAATCAGTACCATATTTGTGTCATAAAAGGAATTTGGTAGGACTCCTTCTTTGTTTATTATATCAAATAATTTGTATAGTACTGGGATTAGTTGTTCTTTGAATGTTTGATAGAATTCACTTGTGAATCCTTTTGGTCCTGGGGATTTTTTCTTAGGGAGTTCTTTGATGGCTTGTTCAATTTCTTTTTTTCTGATATTGGATTATTTAAGTATTCTATTTCTTCTGCTGTTAATATAGGGAATTTATATTTTTGTAAATATTCATCCATTATCACCCAGATTGCTGTATTTATTGCCATATAATTGGGCAAAACAGTTTTAAATGATTGACTTAATTTCCTCTTCACTAGAGGTGAAGTCTCTCTTTTCATCTTTGATACTATTAATTTGGTTTTCTTCTTTCCTTTCTTTATTAGATTGACCAGTACTTTGCCAATTTTATTTGTTCTTTTTAAAGTACCAGCTTCTAGTCTTATTTATTAATTCAGTAGGTCTTACTTTCAATTTTATTAATTTCTCCTTTGATTTTCAGTATTTCTAATTTAGTTTTCATCTGAGGATTTTTAATTTGTTCACTTCCTAGTTTTTTAAGTTGCATGCCCAATTCATTAACCTCTGCCCTCCTTAATTTGTTAATATATGCACTCAGTGAAATAAATTTTCCCCTTAGAACTGCTTTGGCTGCATCCCATAGGTTTGGGTAAGACATCTATCTCATCATTGTCATTGTCTTCAATGAAATTACTAATTGTTTTTATGATTTGTGCTTTCACTAAATTATTTTAGAGAATCATATTATTTAATTTCCAATTAGTTTTTGGTTTGCCTCTCCATGTATTCTTACTAATAACTATTTTTATTACATTATGATCTGAGAAGGTTACATTTATTATTTCTGCTTTTTTGCATTTGTTTGCCATGTTTCTATGCCCTATTACATGGTCTATCTTTGTGAATGTTCCATGTGCTGCTGAAAAGAAGGTGTATTCCTTTTTGTCCCTATTCATTTTTCTCCATATATCTATTAACTCTAATTTTTCTAGGGTTTCATTCACCTCTCTTATCTCTTTCTTATTTATTTTTTGGTTTGATTTTTCTAGATCTGATAGGGGAAGTTTGAGGTCCCCCACTAGTATGGTTTTGCTATCTATTCCATCCTTGAGCTCCACTAGCTTCTCCTTTAGAAATTTGGAAGCTATACAGTTTGGTGCATACATATTGAGTACTGATATTTCTTCATTGTTTATACTGCCTTTTATTAGGATGTAGTTACCTTCCCTATCTCTTTCAACCTTATCTATTTTTACTTTGGCTTTGTCAGAGATCATGATAGCAACCCCTGCCTTCTTTTTCTCATTTGAAGCCCAAAAGATTTTGCTCCATCCTCTCATTTTCCCTCTATGTATGTCTGTCCTTCTCATGTGTGTTTCTTGTAGACAACATATGGTAGGATTTTGGATTCTAATCCACTCTGCTATTTGTTTCCATTTTATGGGTAAGTTCATCCCATTCACATTCAGAGTTATAATTATCAACTGTGTATTCCCAGACATTTTGATTCTCTCACCCTGTCCTGTCCTTTTTTCTTTCACTATTTCCTTCTATACCAATGTTTTGTTTTTAATTGGTTCCCCTGATCCCCTCCCTTATTGTACTTCCCTTTCTCCCCTCTACCTTCTTGTTCTCACTTATTCTTCTTTTGGATCTTTTTAAGCTAACCCCTCTCCCCCTCCTCTCCCTTCCTAGTGTTACTTCCCTCTCCTTTCATTACCCTTCTATTTTTCTATAGGGTGTGAATCAATTCTCTGCCCCAATGGGTCTGATTGTTCTTCCCTCTTTAAGTTGATTTCAATGCACTCAAGTATTAAATATTTCCTCTCTAACCTCTTTACCCTCACAGTGTATTGTTATTCTTCCCTATTCGCCCCACACACTTCTTTATGAAATATAAACTTATTCCTTTTTGTGTGTTTTCCTATTTTTGTTATTATTACCTTCTTTCCCCCCTCTAGTTTTGTATATATTTATACATACATACATACATATATATGTATATACATACATATATATACACGCATATATATTGCTTGACATTTCATCCTATACAGTTTGTCCCTCTTTCCTCCATGTAAACTTCTTCTAGTTACCCTGTTGGTAATAACAATTTTTAATATTTACCAATATCTTCTTTTCTTCTTGGGATACAAATTGATTGAACTTATTGGGTCCCTTAAAGAAAAGAATTTTTCCCCTCCCCTCATTCTCTTAATCACTCATGGTGATTCTCTTGAGTTCTGTGTTTGGGCAACAAACTCTCTGTTTAATTCTGGCTTTTTCTTGATGAATGCTTGCAAGTCCTCAATTTTATTGAATGACCATACTTTCCCCTGCAATAATATAGCAGTTTTACTGGGTAGTTGATTCTTGGTTGTAGACCCAGTTCTCTTGCTTTCTGGAATACTGTGTTCCATGCCTTCGGGTCCTTCAATGTAGATGCAGCCAGATCCTGTGTTATCCTAACTGTGACTCCCTGATATCTGAATGACTTCTTTTTAGCAGCTTGTAATATTTTTTCCCTTGGTCTAGTAGTTTTTGAATTTGGCTATAATATTCCTGGAAGTTGTCAGTTGTGGATTAAATGTAGGAGGTGATCTGTGGATTCTGTCAATTTCCACTTTTCCCTCTTGTTCAAGAATTTCTGGGCAATTTTCTCTGATAATTTCTTGTAAAATGCTATCTAAAATTTTTCTTTTATCATGATGTTCTGGTAGACCAATAATTCTTAAGTTGTCTCTTCTAGTTCTGTTCTCCAGATCTTTGGTTGAATCAATGAGGTGTTTCATATTCTCAAATTTTTCATTTTTTAAATTTTGTTTAATATATTCTTGCTGCCTTGTGAAGTCATTTGTTTCTAGTTGTTGAGTTCTGTTTTTTAAAGACTGAATTTCATCCCTGGCTTTTTGGTCATCCATCTCCTTCTGGTCTGATTTTCTTTGTAGATCATCTTTTGCCTTCTTTGCTTCATTTTCAAGCTGGCCAATTCTGGCTTTTAAGACTTTATTTTCTTGTTTTAGTTCATTTATTTCCTTTTAAATTGTCTTCAGCCTCTCTTAATTGCTTTTTGACTTCCTGAAGTTGAATTTTGAGCTCACTGAAACTACTTCCTCTTCTATTTCTATTTCATTTGCTCTCTTTTCACTTCCTTGAAAGAATCTGTCAATTGTCATTCCTTTTCTCTTTTTCTGTTGCTTACTCATATTAATAAAATAACAAATGAACCAAGTGAAACCTCAACAAAACCAGAAAAAAATTATCATAATCTGTTATCCACAGTTAAATGCTAATTAAATTGAAAACACAAAATATAGAAGAATATCTTTCAAAATATAAAACCCAAATTGAAAGAAGACCAAAATAGACCTTAAATAATTCCATTTCAGAAAGCTCTTAAAGAACTATCAAATGAAAATTTTCCTGGTCCTTTTGAAAACATCCTATCATTTTTTTTTAAATTAGAACCAACATTATGAAATTATTCTTCTAAACTGAGAATGCAACCTATAGACTCTTTTTACTAGACAAATATTGTTTTAGTAACTAAACCAGGGAAGGACACAGCACAAAAGGAAAAGTATAAACCAGTATCCTTAATGAATATAAATTCAAAATTTTTAAGCAAAATCCTATCAAAATGACTACAGAGATTCTTCAAAAAAAATCATTCCTTTTAACCAACTTGGATTTATGCCAAAGATGCAATCATGATGCAACTTTAGGAAAACAATCAACATAATCAAAAATCATATTGAAAACAAAAATGTCCAAAACCACGTGATTGCCTCAATAGCTACAGAAAAAGTCTTTGACAGAATAGAACATTCATGTAGTCTAAAAACCCTACAAACTATATAGCTACAAAGGGACCTTTTTAATATCATAAAAGGTATCTAAATATGACAGCAAATATTTTATACAGTTAGTATATAATAAACATTTTTCCAACTAATCCAGGAGTAAAGCACAGATGACCATTCTCATTGCAATTATTTGATATACATTGTAATATGGGTGTATTAACTTTGCCATGTTGGCCTGGGGCAACCTGTCAGTTGCCCTGGTTGGAATGTTGATGGTGGCATGAGACATAGGGCAAAACACTAACTGCCAGTTGAGCCAAGGGTATATAAAGCCCTGGAGACCCAGGGTTGGGGTTCTGTTCTTCCATGGCTTTTCCCCTGATCATTCATTTATCCCTTACTCCCTGGGGCCCTGGGTGGTGGGAGTGAGAAACGTGGGTAGCTTAGGCATAGAATAGGGTTTAAACCAATCCTGCAGAACAACTTATCAATATTATTAGCACCACTGGCAAACCTTTAGTCAAAGGTCAACTTTATTTATTATCCAGAGACCACATCACTCTGACCCAGGGCAACTTGCCCTGGGTCAGCAGAAGATCATCCAGACAAGACCTATTAGCAACCTGAGTCAGATAAACTTTTCACCCTTAGATCTCAGTACTTCCTAACCCTTTTTCCACTGCCTTGTTCCCTTTACTCTGTTATCAATAAACCCCTTAGCCTTAACCTGAGAACTCTTTGGTTATTTGCCTACCATCTAAAGCAAAGCTGGGTCAGGCAACAGGAAGGGTTCTGAGCAGTTTCAGCTGGAACAAACTCCATTGCTGAAGGGCAGGAAGTTCAACATCCACTTCCTGTCAGTCTACCATTCACCAATAGGAAGCTGCTTCCTCAGCAGGGAAGGGGCTGGTAATCTGATATCTTAAAGGAACCTGGTGTCTAATAGTGAGAGTTTCACCACAAGCTCAGTTTCCTGGGTTGGTTCCTTGATACATTTATAACAAGTTTCAAGCCCAGCCTGGGTACAGCTCTCTCCATCCTTTCAACTAGCACCATCCTCCTGCTAGCCTTATTACTAGCTTAAGGCCCTCTTTCGCATTTATTACAACATCTAGAAATACCTTCAATAGCAATAACAAGAAAAAGAAATTAAAGGTGTAAAGATGTGAAAAGAAAAGATAAATCTATCCCTATTTGCTGATGGCATAATGTTTACTTGGAAAATCCTAAGAAATCAACAAAGATACTAGCTGAGGCATTAGTAATATATTTAGAAATTAGATATTCTATAATTTATATTTTAAGGTGTGGTCGCCAGGAATCAATCAGATCTAGATTGATTCCATAATTAAAACAGACCCAAGTCAGGATTGGTTTTTATGGTATTTATTTACAATCAGGAAGGTAAAAGGTAGGGAAATAGAGAGAGGGAAAGGCTGGCCCAGGCCAGCAGAGGCCTGGATGGGGAGAGGGTTAAAAGGCAAATTAAAGTAGGCTACAAGCCACAAGGCCTTAGCAATCAGAGAGGCAAGAAACCTACTTGTGGTAGAGAGTCTGGAAATGCCAAGGTAAGCCAAGGAAGTCAGCCTAACCTCCCCACGTGACAATTCAGAGTAGAAGCCGCCTGAGGTCTCAGCCAAGATCCTTCAGCACCAAGTTCAAAGCTCGAACTCCCTCAACAGGAAGTTACCGTCATACTTGAAAAGATAGTGTCTCTCGTCACTTCCCGTGGGTCCACCTCGAATTCAAGTGGACAAATGGCAGCCTCTGCACTGATTTGGACTGCCCAAAGGGCAGTCCCTTGTTCTTGATTTGTTACTTATTGTCACGTGTGGGTAACTCGTCTCCCTCCCCACTAAGGGAGGTGGGGATGACATTATCTCTGGTGGCTAGAGTTTTAACTATGAATGGGCTTGAGCTAATTCCATTTACACAATAGCTTCTGCCAAGTCTTAGGCTACAAAATAATCCCATAAATTTCTCAGGTAAGGATTTAGTACACAAGATATAAATGCAATGAATATTTACATATACATATATGTCCATATACATATATGTCCACACACATACTTGATTTTATATGTGTGTGTATATGTATTCTATGTAGCTAGGTGGCACAGTAGATAGAGTGCAGGGCTTGATGTCAGGAAGACTCATCTTCCTCAGTTCAAGTCCAGCCTCAAACATTTACTAGCTGTGTGACCCTGGTCAAGTCATTTAATCTTATTTGCCTCAGTTTACCCATCTACAAAATTATCTGGAAAAGGAAATGGCAAAATACTCTAATCTTTGCTAAGAAAACCCCAAAAAGGGCCATGAAGTGTTGAACCTTACAACAATACAATATTTGTAGCTGATATATTTAGACAATTAACATATACACAGGTGTGCATGTATGTGGGTATATGTGTATTACATGTGATTGTCTGCATATGCATATACATGTGTGTACTAAAAAGCCATTCCCTAATAGATAAAATGGACAGAGGATATGAATAAACAGCTCTCAAAAGAAGACTTACAAATTAAGAGAAACAAAAATCAAAGCAAGTATGAAGTTTTATTTCACCCA
Source organism: Gracilinanus agilis (assembly GCF_016433145.1). NCBI lineage: Eukaryota > Metazoa > Chordata > Mammalia > Didelphimorphia > Didelphidae > Gracilinanus > Gracilinanus agilis. Next base: position 99,497,221 of record NC_058132.1, read on the forward strand.
GAGCAAATTGGCAAAGATGACAGAAGAGGATAATCAATGTTAGAGGAATCATGGAAAGAAGACACACCAGTGCATTATTGGTAGAGCTGTGAATCAGACAACCATTCTGGAAAGCAATTTGGAACCACATAAAGTGGATAAAATATCCTTCTCCTTTGAACCATTATTCCCCAAGGAAGTCATTGATAAAAAGAAAGTTAAAAAAAAAAAGAAAAGAAAGAAAGAAGAAAATTCCCATATATACCACATATCCATTTATAGAGGTACTTTTTGTGGTAGCAAAGAAATGGAAACAAAATAGATGCTCTTTGGGAAATGGATAAACAAATTGTGGTACAGAATGTAATGGAATATTACTTTGTTACAATAAATATGATGAAACAACATATCTAATGTTTACTGAGAATTATGGTAAGACTTACAGTAACTGATGCAGAATAAAGTAAGGAGAGCCAAGAAAACAATATCCACAATGACTAAATGGAAAAAACAACCACAAAATAATTGAAAATGAATGTTGTAAAATTACAAAAAATAAACTTAGCCCCCCAAAAGATATGGGTGGGCTCTATCTCTCTACTCCTTTGCATAGTTGGGAAGTCCATAAGTATGGAACACTATAGGTGCAAGGTGTCCCAAAAGCATTAGTGATGTTTTAAGCATTGGTAGCTTGATAGTTTTAATAATATGCTACAAATAACACACTCTTAATTATTTAAGCTTACTACATATTTTTTTTATTTTTGAAGTACTCTGTTTTTAGATTTTTTCATGAATTGTTTCTGATTTCTTGTTTTTCTTCCTCTTTTTCTTTAAAAATTTTTGTCTCATATCAGATGACTCTAGGGACAAGTAGAGAAAGGCAATGAATGCTGGAGAAATTTAGTAATGTAAAAATAAAAAAGATCAATTCAAATTATTTTTGCAAAAAATGTTTGTTTATGAAAATTGCTTTTACAAAAATGCTTAAAACTTTTAATAAAGACTATAAGGGGAAAATGGATTTCCCATAAGAACTGCATATATACCTAGAAGAAATTAAGCAAGAGCTTTAAAACTAAGGCATCTCAGTGCTATAGATAGGGCATTAGGTCTAGGAAATAAGGAGGATATGGGTTCAAATCTTCCCTCAGGCATTTCCTAGGTATATGACCCTGGGTATGTCATTTAACCCCAATTGCCCACCTGTTAGTGCTCTTCTGTCTTAGATTTGATACTAAGACAGAAGGTAAGAGTTTAAAAAACAAAACAAAATAAAAAAAATTTAAAATGAAATAAAAGTTCTAAAGCAGAGAATTGTTAGGAGAATACTAGGAAACCTAACCCAAGAAATGGAATATCTGAAAATTAGAAGAGACCAAACAAAAATCAATAATTTCATGAGACATCAAGAAATATTAGAACAAAACCAAAATACTGAAAAAAATGAAGAAAATATAAGATATAACAAATACAATTAACCTGAAAAATAGGTGAGAGATCATTTAAAAATCACTGGACTCTCTGAAAACAATGAGTTTTTAAAATGTAAACACTATATTTTAAGAAATCACAAATGAAAACTGCTCAAACTTATTAGAACCACATGTCAAAGTAAAGATAAAAAGAATCCATTGATCAGCTTTTGTTGTTGTCATTCAGTTGTTTAAGTTGTATCTGACTTTTCATGACCCCCAAAGGGGTTTTCTTGGCAAAAATCCTGGAATGGTTTGCTATTTCCTTTTCAGTTCATTTTACAGATGAAGAAACCAAGATGAATTGGTGCCCAAGGCTCCACAGTTAGTGCCTGAGGCCAGATTTGAACTCTAGGCCTGACTAGACCCAGTGTTCTATCTAATGGACTATCCAATTGTTCCCCTGAGCTACTTTCTGTCAAAAGGAAAAATAGCAATAAATATCATGGCCAAAATTCAAAGGTCCTGCATCAAAGAAAAGAAAAATAACTGCAGTCATCCAGAAAGAAGCAGTTCAAGTCCCAAGGAACTACATCCAGGATAATAAAATACCTGGCGACTTATACTAAAACCTGCTGAGATGTTAGACAACAATATAAAAGGTGCAAGAGATGATGTTTGCAACCAAAGATAACTTCCTCTGCAAAGCTGAATATAATGGGGAAAAGGGATGGGAATCAACTTTTGATGAATAAGATTTTCAAACATTTCTGATGAAATGCTACTAAAACTGAGTAGGAGCTTAGAAATGTAAACATAAGCTTCTAGAGTCTTATTCCATTTTTTAATCTCTTGCTTCATTTCTTCTTTATTTCTTCTTCATTTCACGATCTGGTTCTACTTTATTTTTTCCAGATTTCTTTCTCATTATTCCTTTTTTTTTCATGCCATGTCCTAGCCAAACCTCCTGCTTGCTTTCTCCTTAATCCATCATTCTATCATCGTTCTTTGTCTTGGTCAGCTGTTCTCCCATGTTTAGAAGTCACTCCCTCCTTGTACCTACATCATTTGCTTAATTCTTAACCCAGATGCCACTGTATACAAGAAAAATGATCAGATCCCCAAACTGACAGTGAGCTCTCCTTCCTCAGATTATCTTGTTTTTTACTAATCTTTGTAAATGTCATTTTTCAATAGAATGTAATCTCTTTAAGAAAAAAGGGAGTGTCTTTCACTTTGTAGTCCTAACACCTTGGATTTGTGTGCATATATACCTAGGTATGTATGCACATATATATACATATTTTATGTACATATTTTATGTATATGTCTATTTATGTGTGTGAGAGAAAGAGAGAGTTGAAATGTCATTTTATCTGTTTAATGAAATCTCCCATTAGGAAATATTTTCCAGGAATGCATTTAAGTAATAGTCTGCAGTTTAGCATTTTAGAGAATTGCTTGGGGTCACTGAAAAGTTAAATGATTTACCCAAGATCTTGCAGCTGGATAAGATCTTGAATCTAGCTGGGGCTTCCTATCTCTTAGGCCAGAACTCAATTCCCTAAGCCTTGCTACACATAACAGGAAATTAGTAAATGCTTAATGAATAAATGAAAGGATGAATGGATGAGTGAAACCTTTTCTAAAATACCTCTAGTGAATGACAACTCATTACCTTCCAAGTCAATCCATTTCACTTTGGGATATCTCTTATTGTTTTTGGTTTTGTGCTGTGTTGTGATGTTTTAATTTTATTTTATTTTCAAATATAAAAAAAATCTATTTTCTCTCCTTCCTTCTTTTCCCTACCCCAACTGAAAAAGAAAAAAAAGTTGATATTGTATAAATTGTTCTCCTGGTCTTGTTCATTTCACTCTACATCAGTTCAAACAAGCATTCCCAGGTTTCTCGGAAACTTCTCCATTCTTATAGTACTATAGTATTCAATTACATTCATATACCATTCTTTGTTCAGCCATTATCCAATTGATGGAAATCCTGAAGTTCCCTGGTTCTTTGCTTTAACAAAAAGAACTCCCATTAATAATGGTAATAATTAAATAAAAATAATTTTGGGGTGCTTTTTGATTTCTTTAATCTCTTTAGGATAAAAAACTAAAGGTAGTATCAATGTATCAGGGTATGCATTTGAATATCTTTTGAGACACAGATTATTCAAATTGTTTTCCAGAATGGCTGGATTACCTCACAGTTCCACCAATAACGCATTAATGTATTTTTTTATACATCCACTCCAACATTTGTCATTTTCTTTTTCTGAATATAAAGTAGAACTTCACAGTCAGTTTAATTAGCATTTCTCTAATTTTTAATAATTTTTAGTATTTTTATATGACTTTTGTTTGGATTTCTTCCTTAAAAACTACCCTTGACCATTTATCTGTTGGTTTAAATTCATTCCCATTCCAATTCATTTTATGAGATCTGGCCTATCATTCTAGTTTGTTAAGGTCTTTCAAGATCTTATGTCTTTCATCCAATATGTAATGTATTCCACCCAACTCCTACCAACTTTGTGATCTTCAAATTCAAGAAGAACACAATCTTTGAATTCATCCAAGTTACTAATCAAAGTATTAGCTGGCACAGGACCATTCTCAGATCCCTGGAGCACTCCCCTAGAGAACTCCATTCATACTGACATTAAACCATTAGTAACTACTCTGGGGATTTTGTCACTAAATCATTTTTCAATAGCAAGAATTAATAAAGCAAAGTCAAAAGAATGAAATTAGAAGAAAACATGAAATATCTCACTGACAAGACAAGCAGACCAAGAAAACAGGTCTAGGAGAGACAATTTGAGAATGATTGGTCTTCCTGAAAAATCAGAGACAAATAGGAATCTTGACATCATACTGCAAGAAATTATCCAAGAAAACTGCCCTGATATCCTTGAAAAAGAGGGCAAAATAGACATTGAAAGAGCCCCTAGAACACCCTCTACACTAAATCCTCAAAAGACAACCCCTAGGAATGTAATAGCCAAATTAAAAAGCTTCCAAGTTAAGGAGAAAATATTACAAGAAGCCAGAAAGAGACAATTCAGATTCAAGGAACACCAATCAGAATTACACAGGATCTGGCAGCCTCCACACTAAAAGACTGCAAGGCTTGGAATATGATATTCAGAAAGGCAAGAGAATTGGGTCTACAATCAAGGATCACCTACCCCATCAAAACTGACTATATACCTCCAGGGGAAAGTATGAACATTCAAAAAAATAGAAGATTTCCAAGTATTTGAAAAGAAAATACCAGAATTAAGCAGAAAGTTTGATATCCAAACACAAAAATCAAGAGAAACATGAAAAGGTAAATAAGAAAGAGAGGGTAAAGAAAAATAATTTTTAAAGGTTCTTCTTTAAGGGCTTCAATAAGATCAAATTACTTATATTCCTATGAGGAAACATGTTATTTGAAACTCTCAAAAATTGTATTTACTAGTATAGTCATTAGAAGAACTATACATAGGGAAAGGTTGGGGTACTAAGTGGTCTAAGATGATGTGCAAAAAAAAAGAAAGAAAAGGGGAGGGGAACAGAAGATGGCACCAAGAGAAACTTGAAGGAATAAGAAAAATAGGATAATCTATACTACACAAAGAGGCATATGGGAAGGGGAGGGGAAGAATACTATTATAAGACGGAGAGGAAGAGATTGTTAATAGATAATTCTTAAATCTTACTCTCAGTGGAATCAGTTCTAAGAGGGAAGAGCAACTAGATCCATTGGGGTACCAAATTATATCTTATCCTACAGGGAAAGTCAGAAGGGAAAAACTAAGAGAAGGAGGAGGGCAGGGAGTACATAAAGGGAGGGGGAAAGAGGAGGTAGGGAATTTAATAGACCCTAAAAATAACAAGAGGGGAACAAAAAGGAAGGGGGTAGAAAGGGAAGTAAAACAAGGGTGGGAATTAGGGGGACTGATTAAAACAAACACTGGTTTAAAGGGAAATAGCAAAAGAAGAAAAGGCAGAATTGGGAGAGGATTTCAAAATGTTGGGGAATACACAGCTGACCATCATAACTCTGAATGTGAATGGGATGAACTCTCTCATAAAAATGGAAGCAAATAGCAGAGTGGATTAGAAAACAAAAGCCTACTATATGTTATCTACAAGAAACATACATGAGGCACGTAGACACACACAGGGTAAAGGTGAAAAGATGGAACAAAATCTATTGGGCTTCAACTGAGAAATAGAAGGAAAGAGTTGAAATCATGATATCTGACAAAGCCAAAGTAAAAATGGATTGGATCAAAAGAGATAGGGAAGGTAATTACATCCTGATAAAAGGCAGCATAGACAATGAGGAAATATCAGTACTAAACATGTATGCACCAAATGGTATAACATTCAGATTTCTAAAGGAGAAATTGGCAGAGTTTGAGGAGGAAATAGGTAGTAAAACTATACTAGTGGGAGACATGAACCTTCCTCTATTAGATCTAGATAAATCAAACCAAAAGATAAATAATAAAGAAGTAAGAGAGGTGAATGAAATCCTAGAAAAATTAGAGTTAATAGATATGTGGAGAAAAATAAATAAGGGCAAAAAGGAATACACCTTCTTTTCAGTAGCACATGGTACATCCTCAAAGATTGACCATGCACTAGGGCATAGAAACATGGTAAATAAATGCAAAAGAGCAGAAATAATAAATGCAACCTTTTCAGATCATAACAGAACAAAAAATAATTAGTAATGGTATATGGATAGGCAAATCAAAAATTAATTGGAACTTAAATAATATGATTCTCCAAAATCAGTTAGTTAAAGAACAAATCATAGAAACAATTAATAATTTCATTTAAGAGAAATGACAGTGATGAGACATCCTACCAGATCTGTGGGATGCAGCCAAAGCAGTACTCAGGGGTAAATTTTATATCCTTGAGTGCATATATTAACAAATTAGGGAGGGCAAAGATTAGTGAATTAGGCATGCAAATCAAAAGATTAGAAAGCAAACAAATTTAAAATCCCCAGATGAAAACTAAATTAGAGATTCTAAAAATTAAAGGATAAATCAATAAAATTGAAAGTAAAAGAACTATTGAATTAATGAATAAGACTAGAAGCTGGTACTTTGAAAAAAAAACAAATAAAACTGACAAAGTATTAGTCAATCTAATAAAGAAAGAAAAGAAAAAAACTAAATTAACAGTATCAAAGATGAAAAGGGAGACTTCACCTTTAGTGAAGAAGAAATTAAGGCAATCATTAAAAACTATTTTGCACAATTATATGGCAATAAACATAGCAATCTAGATGATATGAATGAATATTTACAAAAATATAAATTCCCTATATTAACAGCAGAAGAAATAGAATACTTGAATAATCCCATATCACAAAAAGAAATTGAACAAGCCATCAAAGAACTCCCTAAGAAAAAACTCCCAGGACCAAAAGGATTCACAAGTGAATTCTATCAAACATTCAAAGAACAACTTATCACAATACTATACAAACTATTTGACATAATAAGCAAAGAAGGAGTCCTACCAAATTCCTTTTATGACACAAATATGGTACAGATACCAAAGCCAAGTAGATCAAAAACAGAGAAAGAAAACTATAGACCAATCTCCTTAATGAACATAGATGCAAAAATCTTAAATAGAATACTAGCAAAAAAACTCTAGCAAGTGATCATGAGAGTTATTCATTATGATCAGGTGGGAATTTTACCAGGAATGCAAGGACGGTTCAACATTAGGAAAGCCATTCACATAATTGACCATATCAACAAGCAAACCAACAAAAATCACTTGATTATCTCAATAGATAGCCTTTGACAAAATACAACACCCATTCCTATTGAAAACACTAGAAAGTATAGGAATAGAAGGGCCTTTCCTAAAAATAATAAATGGTATACATCTAAAACCATCAACAAACATCATCTGCAATGGGGATAAATTAGAAGCTTTCCCAATAAGATCAGGAGTGAAACAAGGATGCTCATTATCACCTCTATTATTTTACATGGTACTAGAAACATTAGCAGTAACAATTAGAGAATAAAAAGAAATTGAAGGTATTAAAACTGGCAATGAAGAAACCAAGTTATCATTCTTTGCAAATGATGTGATTATCTACTTAAAAAATCCTAGAGAATCAACTAAAAAACTAGTGGAAATAATCAACAACTTTAGCAAAGTTGTAGAATACAAAATAAATGCACATAAATCATCAGCATTCCTAAATACTTTCAACTCATCTCAGCAGCAAGAGTTAGAAAGAGAAATTCCAGTTAAAATCACCCTAGACAATATAAAATACTTAGGATTCTATCTGCCAAGACAAACACAGGAATTATATGAACACAACTACAAAACACTCTCTACACAATTAAAGCTAGATCTAAACAATTGTGAAAACATTGATTGCTCATGGTTAGGATGAGCTAGCATAATAAAAATGACCAAGCCAAATTAATTTACTTATTCAGTGCTATACCTATCAAACTACCAAGAAACTTTTTACTGAATTAGAAAAATCTAAAACAAAGTTCATTTGGAAGAACAAAAGATCAAGAATATCAAGGGAAATGATGAAAAAAAAGTGAAGGAAGGTGGCCTAGCAGTACCAGATATTAAACTATACTTTAAAGCAATGATCATCAAAACAATATGGTACTGGCTAAGAGACAGAAGGGAGGATCAGTGGAATAGACTTGGGGTAAGTGACCTCAGCAAGACAGTATAAGATAAACCCAAAGAGTCCAGCTTTTGAGACAAAAACTCACTATTTGACAAAAACTGCTAGGAAAATTGAAAAACAGTATGGGAGAGATTGGGTCTAGATCAACATCTCACACCCTATAGCAACATAAATTCAGAATGGGTGAATGACCTGAATGTAAGGAAGGAAACTATAAGTAAATTAGGTGAGCACAGACTAGTATACTTGTCAGATCTTTGGGAAAGGAAAGGTCTTAAAACCAAGCAAGAGTTAGAAAAAATTACAAAATGTAAAAGAAATAATATTGATTACATTAAATTAAAAAGAGTTTGTACAAACAAAACCAATGCAACCAAAATTAGAAGGGAATGAACAAATTGGGGGAAAATCTTTATAACAAAAAACTCTGACAAAGGTCTAATTACTCAAATATATAAGGAGCTAATTGTACAAAATTGTACAATTGTACAAAAAAATCAAGCCATTTTCCAATTGATAAATGTGCAAGGGACATGAATAGGCAGTTTTCAGATAAAGAAATCAAAACTATCAACAAACACATGAAAAAGTATTCTAAATTTCTTATAATTAGAAAAATGCAAATCAAAATAGTTCTGAGGTACCACCTCACACCTAGCAGATTAGCTAACATGACAGCAAAGGAAAGTGGTGAATGTTGGAGGGGGATGTGGCAAAATTGGGACATCAATGCATTGCTGGTGCAGTTGTGAATTGATCCAACCATTTTGGATGGCAATTTGGAACTATGCTCAAAAAGCTATAAAAGACTGTCTGACCTTTGATCCAGCCATAGCACTGCTGGGACCCCAAAGAGATCATAAAGAGAAAGACTTGTACAAAAATATTTATAGTCGCACTCTTTGTGGTGGCAAAAAAATGGAAAATGAAGGGATGCCCTTCTATTGGGGAATGGCTGAACAAATTGTGGTATCTGTTGGTGATGGAATACTATTGTGCTCAAAGGAATAATGAACTGGAGGAATTCCATGTGAACTGGAATAATCTCCAGGAATTGATGCAGAGTGAAAGGAGCAGAACCAGGAGAAGATTGTATACAGAGACTGATATACTGTGGTGTAGTTGAACATAATGGATTTCTCTACTAGCAGCAATGCAATGATTCAGAACAATGCTGAGGGACTTATGAGAAAGAGCACTAATCACATTCAGAGGAAGAACTGTGGGAGTAGAAACACAGAAGAAAAATAACTGCTCGAACACATTGGTTGATGGAGATATTATTGGGGATGTAAATGCTAAACGATCACCCTAGTGCAACTAGCAATAATATGGAAATAGGTTGTGATCTATGTATCTTTTATGTGATACATGTAAAACCCAGTGGAATTGCATGTTGGCTACAAGGGGTGGGGTTTAGGGGAGAGGGAAAGAACATGAATCATGTAACCATGGGAAAATATTCTAAATTAAAAAAAAATTAAAAATAAGTTATAAAAATCTTTTCACATGTAAGTGGTAAATTAAATTAAAATTCTCTACCTACCTCCCACCCCTTCCCAGTCCCTTGAAAAAAGGTAAGCAATATATCAATTATACACATGATGTAATGCAAAATATTAGCCATATTGCAAAAGAAAATGTACACACACCAAAAAAAGCCCAAGAAAAATTTAAAAAGGTTTAAAAAGTTGTTTCAGTCTGCTTTCAGAGTTCATCAGTTCTCTCTCTAGAAGTCAAGAACATTTTTCATCATGCACCTTTTCAAATTTTCCTGGATCTTTGTCTTTACCAAAACAGCTAAGTCTTCCACAATTAATTATTATAGAATATTGCTGTCACTATGTACAATGTTCTCCTGGTGCTGCTCACTTCACCTTGCAATAGTTAATATGTCCTCCAGGTTTCTCTGAAACCATCCCCCTCATCATTTCTTATAGCACAATAGTATTCCATCACCAACATATACCACAATTTGTTCAGTCATTCCCCAATTGATGAGCATTCCCTCAAATTCCAATTCTTTGTCACCACAAAAAGAGCAGCTATAAATATTCTTGTTTAAACAGGTACTTTTATCTTTTCTTTTATGTCTTTGGAATACAGAAATACTAGTGGTATTCTTGGGTCAAGAGGTAAGAACAGTTTTGTAGTCCCTTGTACATAGTTCCAACGTGTTCTCCTGCATGTTCACACCAGCAATACTTTAGTATACCTATTTTTCCCCACTACTTTCCCCAAGATTCTTAAGAGCTTTTGACCACTTTCAAACTGACTTCCTCTGTAGAATTTAGTCAGGATTCTTTCTCTGAACCTTTTGACATCTGCTCTGTCCAAATCTAAGATATCAGTCAGACTGTCTTTCTTTGCTCTCCTCTATCACTAACTCTGAGATGGAACGGTCACTTTCCTCCACAAAGTCCCTATCATTTTTATCCCAGTGCCTAGCTCCTTCTTGCTGGTGAGCATATGACCCAGAATAGAAGTTCCTTTTATTGGTACTTCCTCTTTTTGAAAGACGAAATTGTTGCTCATGAAAAATAAAAAATAATTTAATTGTTCTGCTTTTGGTGGGGTGGGGGGGGAAGCTCTAGCAAACCCAAGGATAATTGAAGTTCCTTATCACTGCTACAATATTGTACTTCAGCATCAAGATTATAAACTCAAATTCCCCATCCATTCCTTCTTTCTATTCAGGTGGTTTATAATGCACACCCAGCCTGTAGCTCTTTATACACCTAAGCTCCAAGGTCAATAGCACCTCTGGTTTTTTTTTTCTTTCTTTCTTTTGTAAAGGTATTTTATTTTGCCAATTACATGTAGTAACAATTTTCAACATATGTTTTCTGAAGTTATATGATCCAAATTGTCTCTCTCCCTCCTTCCCTTCCCCTTCCCAGAACTGGTAAGCAATTTGATCTGGGTTATACATGTATTATCATGCAAAACATTTCCAAATTGTTCATTGTCATAAGAGAATACTCATAGAAGACCAAAACCCCAAAATAAAAACTCAAATAGACTCAAGGGAAAAATGTTATGCTCTGATCTGTATTCCAACTCCAACAGTTCTTTCTCTGGTGATAGAGAATATTTTTTGGAATAAGGCCCTCAGAATTGTCCTAGATCATTGTTTTGCTGATAGTAGTTAAGTCTTTCACAGTTGATCATTCCACACTATTGCTGTTACTGGGTACAATGTTCTCCTGGTTCTGCTTGTTTCACTCTGCATCAGTTCATTTAGATCTTTCCAGACCTTCCTGAAATCACACTGTAAATCATTAGAGCACAATCGTATTCCATCACCATCATATACCATAATCTGTTCAGCTATTCCCCAGCTGATGGACATTCCCATAATTTCCAATTCTTTGCCACCACAACAAGAACTGCTATAAATATTTTTGTACAAGTAGTCCTTTCCCCTTTATTGTTCCCATTTCTCCATAATTCCTCCATTATTGAATGTTTCTATCTTTTGTCATCTTTAGCAATTTGCTGAAGGTGAAGTGAAACCTCACGGTTGTTTAATTTAGATTTACAATTATTTTAGCACCACTGTTTCCATTCCCATTCTTCTTATCTCATTTTCTTTCTGCTGTATTTCCTTTCTCTGGTTGCTAGATTTCCTCATATGAATGAATGAATGAATGAATGAATGAATGAATGACTAAGTGAATGAATGAGTGGGGAAAAAATTAAATTAATTCTTACTATGCAAAGTTCTTGGATTAAAAAAATACAAAAAACAGTGTCTGTCCTCATAGAATTTATAATCCAATAGAGAGATAATACCTATAGATGAGTTGTGCTTTTGTACATGTATATGTATATACAAACACATAAAATAGTATGTCTACATACATGTGTGCATATGTATGTAGACATACATGCAAACATACATATACGTACATAGCTAGGTAACACATGCTTTGATGATTTGTTTATAGTCAGTTATGAGATCAAAGTTCCTGGGTTTTATCATTTTCTCCTTTTTTGCATTTTATCTCCAGAACAGAAACTCCTGTTATTCCTCTTTTACAAAGTAATTATTGTCTATGTCATCTAAATTCATGGATATGCACAAGCAGTTTTCTCTATTCCCCTTATTTTTTCAACTTAAAATACTTTATATTTGTTAATTTGCAAGACTCCTACTTACCCTCTAGTGAGGGTTCCATCCCTTGCCAGGAATATATCATTCCTATATTGTAAGAATGGGCACAGAAATCAGATCTGCATTTAAGTGACAACTCCAAGTGGTTAGAGTTATGTATTTATGCAGTATTCACATTATCTATATTTTTTATCTTTTCTTTTGGAGAGTAGACTCCATGAGGGCAAGGACATCCACCGATGTAAATATTGTTACCTGTTTGGTTCCAACACAAAATGGGTACCTAATCAGTGTTTGTTGAAACGAAATGAATTAGAAAAAGCGGGAGTGGGAGATGGGAAGCACTTTAAGGACAAAATTGTTGATTTAATATCTTCAGTTCAAAGTTCTGTTAAAGTTACTAAGTATAGCAAGGCAAGGTCAAGAAGCATCATTGAAATATTTATTGAAATTGAGTTATCAATTTTTTAAAGGTTCATGAACCCTGGTAAAGAACCTAGTGCTCATCTTGCTCTTTTGTCTCAGAATAACTTCCCAGAGAACCACATTTTAGTGCATATTTTAGCTTTCCTGTTTGATAGATAAAAAAGTTGGAACTCAGAAAGTTGAAGAAAGCACTCATGGGAAGAACACTGAACTCCAAATTAGAAAATCCTGGGGTTTAAGTCCTGGCTCCAGCAAGCAGTAGTTTAAGAGACTTACCCATCATTTAACCCTTCTGAGTCCTAATGAGTCTTCTCATCTGTAAAAGGAAGATAAAAATAGGCTTACCCTTTCTACCTCAAAGGGTTGTTTGGAGGATCCAATGAGGAATATTTGTCAATCACTTTTTTAACCTTGGCAAGAGTACCAGACTTGCCGAGAAAAGATTTGGATCAAGTGTCAGCTCAACTATTTACAACCAATGTGACCTTAGGATTGGGCTAAGCTAAATTATCTTTGAATTCTCTTCAGCTTCTCAGATTCTATGAAATCCATGAAAACCATGAGAAAGGGCTGGCCTGCTTCAGTTCAACAGATGCTGGCTGAAAGGACATCACCCTTCTTACATTTTCTCCTGATATCACCCCAATTAATTGGGGTCTTTATCCCCCTCCTGCCTGAACAGAGACAGTCAGTAAGCTCATCTACAGTCTCCTTGGCTCCAATCTGGACACACTGCCAGATTATTTTTCCTTCAACTCTTCTTTCAACATATGTTTCCACAGACTTAAAAAAGAAAAAAAAATCTTTAAAAGGGTCCCCTACTACCTCCTGCATCTAGCCTAATCTCTCCTATTTGGCTTTTAAGACCTTCCATATTGGACCCCAGATGGGTAAGAAGGTTTAGGAGCTGGACTTAATATGTTTCATTTCTAATTCTGTTCCTTAATAACTGTATAATTGAAAATGAGTTTTTTCAACTTTCTGAGTCTCAGCTTCCTTATCTGTCAAACAGGAAACCTAAAATGTGGTTCTTTGGGGAGTTGTTCTGAGTCACTTTACCACAGTCCATGAACCTTTTTTTTTTAAGATTTTTATGTTTCAGTATAATTTGTTTCCTTTCTATTATTTTCATTTAAAAACATTAATGAGGGATGAAAGTCATCACACACACACACACACACACACACACACACACAGAGATGTTATACATCTCCAATCTAAACTAATGAGTTATTTATCAATTCTGTCTTAGGTTCTGCAATCCAACCTTAACTAGTACATCTCCTCCATCATTGTAGGCTAAGATTTGTTCGTTTTGATCACTCTTCTGTTCCCTTAGCTCCAATGATTTCCCTTTTCTCTTCCAACCATCTAGGCGCTCTCTTTGTTGTTGAGTCATTTCAGCTGTGTCCAACTCTTTGTGACAACATTTGGGGTTTTCTTGGCAAAGACACTGGCATGGTTTGCCATTTCCTTCTCCAGCTCATTTTACAGAAGAAGAAACTGAAGCAAACAGGATTAAGGGACTTGCCTGGGGTCACAGCTAGTATGTATCCGAGGCCATATATGAACTCAAGAAGATGACTCTTCCTGATTCCCAAGCACAGTGTTCTATCCGCTGTGCCACCTGCTGCCTGGTGGTAAGTGCCATGCATACAAAGAAAGGCAAAAACTAGGATTCCTGCCCTCAGAGAGTTTGCATTCAATTAGGAGAGACAGCATGCAAAACAAAACAAAACAAAACATGTACAACCTATATAAAGTGATGCAAAGTGAAGTAAGCATATGAAACACAGGAATGACAATCATGTTCAATAAATAACTCAGAATGAAATTGATGTGGGCTGGCAGTGGGAAGTGAGGGGCAGTAATAGGACGGGACCCTCATACTCTGAAATCTGGCATTTCTCACTAGTTAGCACTGGTGAATCAACTGCAGAATCTGTAGTTTCAGCATTAGTCAAGCACGAATTTTAGATTGTTCCATTATCCACTCCGTGTAACAGATCTGTGTACTAGATTCTATACTAGGCATCAGCTTTGTACCAACACTGTTTTATTAATCGTTTATATTGTTCTTAGAAATAATTAATTACCTATAGTGGTCCTCCAATATATTCCATCCCCCAACTATGTTCCCACTGGAGAAGGGCAGCAAGATCTCTCCCACATTGACAAATGATGACAAGATGGACAATGGAGGAACATGGAACCTGTGTGTGCTTCTCATTCCCTATGGTGACAAACCCCAAAACATGCCTCTACTAGAGTTTGGAAAGGGAGATGCTAAGCTACCAGACCCCAATAAATATGCCAACCCTGATCCACAGGGTGCAGAAGCTGCCACTCCACAACGGAAGCTGCCTTTCCATGATGCAAGCTGCCATTCCTACATGGAGGCTGTCATTCTACATTGGAAGTTGTCACTCTACAATGGAAGCTCCACTCCTTAGTGGAAGCAGCCACTCTACAGTGAAGCTATTGCTCCACACTATCAGCTCCAAAGAGGCTACTCTACTAGTCCCTGGGCTTATCCATCAGCCCTATGGCTGCCTGATTAGTCCCCAAACTATTCCACCAGCTATTAGGCTTTTATACCACCAAAAACCATTTATTCTTCAAATAAAATTCTTTTCTTACTTCTGAATTGAACAGAGTTTGAGTTTTCCATTCTTGGGGTGAGACTCTGCTACAACTTGGCTGTGTTTCTCCCACATCAAAATTATTACCATCAATTCGAGGATCTAAATCAACTCCAAGAGAGTCGTGATGAAAATGGCTATCTACCACCAAAGGAGGATCTGATAGAGTCCAAATGCAGATTGAAGCATACCATTCTTTACTTTATTTCATCCATGAATTTTTCTCTCGTGTAAGTGGCATGTGTCTTCTTTCACAATATGATGAACATGGAACTATATATTGTATGATAACACACATACAACACATATACTACCTGCTGTCTCAGGGTAAAGATGGGAGAGAGGGAAAGAACATGGATTGCTAAATGTCAGAAAATGATGATTAACTGGTGTATCTACATGTAATCTGGAAAATAATTTTTAAATAATTTTTTAAAACTATGTACCCACAAGGTATATAGAATGTAAATGGAAAAGTAATATCAAAGGATGGGCATCCACATCTGGAGGAGGACTAGGAAATTCCTCCAGCAGAAGGTAAGATTTGTGTCTCAAAGAAAGCCAAAGACGAGAAGAAGAGCATCCCATGCACAGGAGAGGGCCACTGAAAAAGGTACAGAACTGGGGGGAGAATGTCTGGGTGACAGGAACAGCAAAGAGGTATGTCTCTGGATTGCAGAGTATGACAGCAAAGTAAAATGTAAGACTTGAAAGCTATAAAGGGGCCAGCCTGTGGAAAGCTTTAAATGCCAGAGGACTTTCTATTGGATCCTAGAGGTAATAAGGAATTACTGAAGTTTATTTATTAGGGGAGAGAGAGGATAGGAAGGGAAAGAATTACTTTGGGAGCAGAGTGGAGGGTAGGACCAATTAGGAGACTTCTGCAGTGGTCCAAATGAGAAGTGATCCACCCTGTTTGAGGGGAGAGGCAGAAATGTATAAAAGAGATGTTTCGAAGTTAGAAATGACAAGTATTCGCAAGAAATTGGATATGTGGGAGGAGTATGAGTCAGTTGCCAAGGCTGATTAAAAAAAATTTAAACCTTATTTTCTATCTTAGTAAGAACTCTGAGGAGGGCAAGGGCTAAGCAAATGAGATTAAGTGACTCGTTCAGGGTCACACAGCCAGAAAGTGTCTGAGGTTAGATTGGAACCCTGGTCTTCTGTCTCCAGGCCAGGCCATCCAGCTGCCATTTTTTTTAGTATGATTTTTTAAAAAAACATCCCTTCCCAGCATTCAGACTCTTCCACAATGTGCCTACTCCAACCACTTTCAAAGACACTAATGCAATGGAAAGAGGAATGGATTTGGAATCAAAGGACCTGGGTTTTTAAAAACCTGCCATTTATTGTGCAACCTCAGACAATCCATTTCCTTCTGTTGTGGTATAAGTGGGTGGGGGGGTGTGGGTGCAGAATATTGCACATGCTATCAGACACAGCCATTGGGTTGGTTTTGCTTTAACTTTTTCTTTATTACAAAGGAAAGTTTATTATAAGTTATCCTGGTTTTTCTGGAAGTGATACTGATGTAAGAACAAAGGGTTTTGATGAAACTTTACTTTTTTTTTTTTAAATGAGCATATTTGGACCAAATGACCTCCAAGGCCCCTTCCAGTTCTAAATCTACAATTCTCTTATCCCTTCCATGTTCTCTGTGTACCAACCAAAATAGATTACTTATTATTCCCTGAACTATGAATATGGAGGAAAATAGTATGGCACAGTAGATAGTACTCCAGGTCTGGACTTAAGTTCAAATTTAGCCTCAGATGCTGTGTGACCCTGGATGAGTCACTTAGTTTATTTGCCTCAGTTTCCTCAACTGTAAAATGGGGATCATAAACAATAATACTTCACGAGTTTAGCAAAGTGCCTGACATACAGTAGGTGCCCTATAAATGCGTATTTCCTTCTCTTCCTATATTCTCCCATCTCTGGGCCTTTGCTTAAGTTTTTCTCTTCTCTGAATGACAATCTAAATGCTACTTTCTCCAGGAAGCCTTCCTTAATCCATATAATCAATGAGAATTTTCTTCCTCCAACTTCAAATAGACCAACCAACCTTAAGCCAATAAATTTTCATTTATAATTGGGCCAGTAACTCCCCTTGTTGGTCCTGGACAAATTTCCTATCTGGGCTTCAAGTTATTTGCTTATTACACCCCTTGTTGTACATTTTACTGGTCTGTGTTTCTATCTTACTGGTCAGCAAAGTAACAAGGCTGCAAGAACCCAAAATTATCTGGACCCGTATCTCCCTTGTTGACCAGTCGATGCTCTGAATACAGTGCCTGTTGTTAAGTTCATGCTGAACTGAATTAGATGAATTAGCTTAATCTCCTCAAAGGCCACACATGATCTTCAAGATTTTTGGTAACTTCTCCAGGAGCTAGCCCAAGGGTAGGCCCAGCAGGGCATATATCACAGAATATTTGAGTGGGAAGTAGGCTCAGAAATCAATGAATCCAACTGTCTCTTTAAAAAAGGCAAAAATAAGGCACAGAGAGGCGAAAAGGGCCTTTCCCAGGGTCACAAAAGCTACTGGCAAAATTCCAGATTAAGAATTGTTGCCCTTTGGAAAATCAACTTTAATCATAGTTCTCACATCCATAATAGTTTGAGGTTTAAGAAATGTTTTCCATTTATAAAGAGAAAGCTGAGGCCCAGAGAGGCAAAGGAATTTTTCTAACGTCACATTCCTATTAAGTGGCAAAGCTGGGATTTGAAACAGATTTTTTAACTTTACTTTTTTTTACTTTTACTTTTTACTTTTACTTAATTTCAATTACACTATAGTAGTCTGAAAGTTTTAATAATGTGCAATTCATATAGCATTTTCTTATTGCAATCCTTAGATAATAATAACTCACGTTTGCATAATGCTTTAAAGTTTACAAAGCAAGTTTGCTCAGGATAACCCTGTGAGGTAGAGACTATTATTATTTCCATTTTACAGAAGAGGAAGCTGAAGTTTTAAGCATTGAAATGTTCAAGAGCTGCCCAGGGTCCTGCAAGTAGTAAATGCCTCCTAACTTCAAGTCAAAGGTTATTTCTGTCATTCTATGCTACCTAAAAGCCAGGGGCAAGGAGTAGGGCTCCTTGGAAGAATCCAACCAAATCTTATATAATATTATCCTTAAATCCACTTCCTGAGTACCAGCTCTACTCCTTGGTTGTTTTTGTTATTAATATGGTCAATTATATTTAAGATTTGCCTAATATTGACCCAGCCTGGCATTTCTGATGTAAATTCAGCCTGGTCATAGTGTACAATCTTTGCACATAGTTTTTGTGAATATTTGTATGAATAACATGTTATTTAAAAATGTTCACATCAGTATTCAATAGTAATATTGTTCTTTAGTTCTCTTCCTCTGGTTTAGGTTTTAAGACAGTATTTGTGCTACAGGAATAATTTGATAAAAAGAAAAACCCTTCCTTTCCTATTTTTTCCAGTTTATTAGAATTAATTATTCTTTAAATATTTAGAAGAGATAAAATTATTTTAGATAGAAATAGTTTAGAATAATTATCTTATTTAGTTAGAATAGATGGAAATAGTTAAAAACAGATAGAATTCACTTGTAAATCCATCTGGTCCTGACTTTCCCTTTTTTTTTTTTTCCTGTGGGAATCATTTGTGGTTTGCTCAATTTCTTTTTCTAAGACAGGATTATTTAAGTCCTCTATTTCTCATCTGAATAATTTATATTTTTGTAAATATTCATCCATCTCATTTAGATTGTCAGCTTTATTGTCATATAATTGAACAAAATAACTTCCAATTTTATTTTATGTCTTCTTCATTGGTTGTGAATTCATCTTTGTCATTTTTATACCGGTAATTCAGTTTTCTTCTTAATTTTTAAAAAAGCAAGTTTGCCAATGGCTTATCTAGTCTGCCTCCCTATCCAAAAAAACAAAGTCAAAACAAAAAAAAACCCTTCTTGTTTTATTATTTATTTATTTTGGCTTTCAATTTTATTATAACTCCTATTCTTGGAACAAGTCCAGGGGATTTTTACTGTCATTCTCTGTTTTCATCTTTCATTAAGTTTTAAACGTCTTTGATTCCCTAGATCAGAGACCCTCAAGTATTTCTCTACCCTCCTGACCTAAGAGCCTGCATGGTTTTCAGAGATCTGCTCTCCCAGATATCTAGTTCCTTGTCTTCTCCCTTCTCTTGCTACCACTTATTGAAGCCCAGTGTCAGCCCATATTGCTTTCTTTCACTTCTCTACCTGTCTCCTCCAGCCCTGCCACTATCTAGTCCCAGCTAGGTGGTAGAGTGGATAGAGTCCTAAGCCTAGAGACAAGGAAGACCCATGTTCAAATCCAGCTTCAAACATTTTCTAGCTATGTGAACCTGAGTGAGTCACTTTACCTCTCTTTGCTTCAGTCTCCCCAATTATAAAATGGCTTTAATAATAGCACCTTCCAGTCAGGGTTGTTGTGAAGTCCAGATGACAATAATATTTGTAAAATGCTAAGCACAACTGAGTGGCAGTTTAGTTTAGTTTACTTAGTAGTAAATATTTATTTCCTTCCTTCTAGACCACAAAGGTGTATTTTCTAAGGCTCATTTACAAGAGAAAAGAGAATATACAAATAAATACAAAAAGAATTTTACCAGGGCTAATTAATTAAGTTTCCATGCAAGACCTCTACTCAATCCCAGACTAGCTTTCTCACCTAAATCTTTTACTAAAATTAAGGCCCTATCTTCACACATTATTGCTTCCTAGGCCAAGGTCTAGTATCTTTTTATCCAAACACACTGAGACCAAATTTGGAATTTGTCCCTCCAGACTCTCCAGGTCAAGTTCATTAGACCATTCTGCTAATTCTGTTATCCTTCTCAATCAGACATTGTCATCTTGCCCATAAAATCATATGAGTAACAATCACAGGATCAGATTTAGAGTTTAAAGGAGCCTTGAGAACAATACCCTACCATCATGTTGGCGAACCAATGGCACCCGTGCCAGAGCATGCCAGAGGGGTCTCCTGCCATGCCTGAGGACATTTCTCATATGACCTGTCCCTCTTCCCAGTAGCCTAATGGGAGTGCTTCCTCCCTCCCCTATCTGGGGTAAGGTGGGGGGCTCATATGCAGAGTGAGGGTTGCAGTTTAGGCACTCAGTCTCTAAAAAGTTCACCAGCTCTGCCCTACTTCCTCCACCACTCTCCTCATTTTACAGTGGAGAAAACCAAGATATAGAAGTCTAAAGTGAGTTGTCTGAGGTCACACAGATAGTATAGCTGAGCCAGGACTAAAATCCAGGTTCCTAGATGCCAAATCCAGCCCTCTTCCCATTGTTCCTTAACACATTAGCAATAGTACTCTGACTCTAGTCTGATTCCAGAAAAATCCAAATGTTCTTTCCATTCATTATAGCATACCATAACTGGCAAGTACTCCAGAGAAGCCATGATTTCTGGGGATCTGAAGGGTAGACTTATTAAACAATAAATAAGGCCTCATTTGTGATCTAGGTCCTAGCTATAATTGCTGCCCTCTTCCCCTGGTGGGGGGGTTTTGGAGGGGGGGAGGCCAGCTACTGAAACAGAACTAAAGAACTCTGGATCTGAAAGTAATCTTGTGGTAGGAGCACACCTTGATGAGAACCATTGAGCATAAACCTCAGGGTATCAAATTAGATAATATTAGCAATGCTTGCAGTCCTTAGTTAGTATGTCTATGCCATGAAGCTCCAGTGAGCCCATGATCTCATCAATATGTATATTTCCTTCACTGATACTGACTGCAACCAATGACTGACCACCCAGGATGAGTCATCCCCATGTTCCCCACGATAAGTCAGTGCCTTAGCACCATGAGATTACTGCTAGAGCCCATGAACAGACTGTTTCATCTTTTGTTCTCACCATATGACCAACTGTGTTAAGTTAGGAAGCAAGTGAATGGCAGATTAGGGTGAGCTCCTCTGTCCCCCCCCCCTTTCACTCTATGGCAGGCAACTTCCCCAGCAATGGCCAGTGAACTACTTTATCTTCTACTTCTCTCACTCCCTCAACTGAACAAACTCATATCAAGACACGGTTTGTGGTACTTGCATGCAACTGACAATGTTTTTATAGAAAGATGCATCTTAAAGATTATCTATCATTTTCAAAATGAGAAAATTGAGTAAGGGGAAATGACTTGCCCAAGGTTATACAATGAGTCAACAGCAGAGCCAGAATAAGAAGCCAGGTTTTTGAACTCATGTACAATGTGCCTACACTCTGCCGTGGGTATACTACATACAACATAAAATGCAGACAAAAGCCTTATTCCATGCTTCTTCCAGAATCAGTGATCCTTTGGGGGAAGTTACATCCACAACTTTTCTTTTGACCAATGATAGTCCAATCAAGGCAGAGATTAGTAGGAGTACTCATGGACAATAGAAGAAAGAAGAGCTAAGTCTAGGAGGGGGGAAAGCTCTGGAGAAAATTGGAGGACAAAATTTCTTTTTTTTAAATATATTCTTTCTAATTGACTAGCCTGCCTTAGAGGAGATTTATGGGATATATTCTATACTGTGTTTATTAAAATTTCACAAAACTGGGCTTAATATGTGGGCTCTTATATTAAGAAGCAACTATAGTTTTGTTTGAATCTCAAAGTCCTTCAGCACTGGAAGAGATTTCAGAGACCATTCAGTTCATCCTCTGCCTGAACAAGAATCTCATGCAACAGTCCTCAGTGAATGGTCATCCAATTTCTGAATAAAGCCCCTCTATGAGGAGTGTGGAATAGTGCAAAGAACATTGAATTTGGAGACAGAGGACTTTACTTCAAATCTTAGCCTTGTCCTGTCATCTGCTATTGGTGTTATATTGAGCAAGTCACTTGACATCCCTGGGACTTGGTTTCCTCATCTGTAAAATAAGAATGTCTCTATTTAAATAATTCAAAGAATTCATGCATGAGGTTGTCAGTGCCCCTGCTCCGTCCCTGTCTCTTGATCTCTATCCCTCCCCAGAGTACCTTCTGGAGTTGCTATGGCTAAAAGAAATGAAATGGAATATTACAATAGTGTCCTGGTGGGTCTGCCTGTCTCCAGTCTCTTCCCACTCCAAACCATTCTCTCTATGCAGCCACCAAAGTGAGCATCCTGAAATGTAGGTCTGAAGATGTCATTTGCTCTAGTCAATAAATTCTGTTGGCTCACAGCTGCCACCAAGATCAAACAGAAAATCCTCTTTGACCTTTAAAATCCTTCAAATCAGATCAGATAATACTGTAGTGGCAAAGCTTTTAGCACAGTGCCTGTCACATAGTAGGCACTTAATATATGCTTGTTTCCTTCCTTTCTTCCTTCTCTTCCTTCCTTCCTTCCTTCTTCCTTGCCTCCCTCCCTCTTTTTCTCCTCTCTTCCTTCCTCCTCCTTTTTCTCCTTTCCTTCCTCTCTCTTCTTTCCTTCCTTTTTTCTTTTTCTCCTTCCTTCTTTCCTTCCTTCCTTTCTTCTGAATCTCACTCTTTCCCTACCTTTCTACTCTCCTCAATCAGTCAATAAACATATATTAAGAACCTGTACTGTTCTAGGTATTGTTTTTTAGCTTTAGGGATAGAAAAAGAGAGGAAAAATATATATCCCTGCTCTCAAGGATATCACAATGTAACAGGGGACACAATCCACAAAAGAATATGTATAAGTGATTTATACACAGAATAAATGGGAAGTCATTAACAAGGGGAAAGCTAGAATTAAGAGGA
The DNA here is from genome assembly GCF_016433145.1 of Gracilinanus agilis. Taxonomy (NCBI): domain Eukaryota; kingdom Metazoa; phylum Chordata; class Mammalia; order Didelphimorphia; family Didelphidae; genus Gracilinanus; species Gracilinanus agilis. The sequence goes on from NC_058132.1 coordinate 99,520,228, forward strand.
GGTGGGAAAGACTTCTAGAAAATCAGATTTTAGGTGGTTCTCCAAAGCAACCATGGAAACCAGTAAGCAGAGATGGGGAAAGAGCATTCTAGCCATGAGGGACAGCCAAAGAAAATGCCCAGAACCAAGAGATGGAGTGTCTTATTCAAAAAACCACCAAAGACCAGTGTCACTAGATCAAGGAGTACCTAGAGATCAGTAAAGTGTAAGATCAGAAAGGTGAAAGGTGAGTTGGTTACAAAGGATGAAAGAGAGATGAGAAGCCAATAGATTGTGGTTAGATAAAGGGATTTCAGAATTGTTGAATACAGAGGGAGTACATCATAGGTGATGGCAAGATTAAGAGTACCTCCATCCTTGTGTATGGCTGGGGCAGGGTGGAGGAGGTCAGGAGAAGTGGGTAGATTGAGAAACTGAGTGTTTAGGACATTATTTGAGGGAAAGTCCATATGTATTGTGACTATCATAATACTCAATTGTATATTGCTATAGTCCAGTTTCCTAGTATGAAAGCAGGATTTGGGGAAGAGAGAAAAATTGTGAGCCAGGTACCAAGCTCATTGAGGAAAGAATGGGACGGACCTGGTGCCTGTAAAACACCGCCTACCAGGATTCTGATTGGGTGGTAGATAGAAAGAGCATGACCCTCACACGAAGACCAGCCAGAGCTCCAATGCAGTGAAGGTCTCCCAGTGTAATGTTCTCTCCACTGCACAGCCCCACTTCTCCTGGAGCATATGGGGGGTGGGGGGTGCAAGGAAGGACTAGCATCTCTGGTGGGAGGGCTTGCTGAACACTTTTCAGGGTTGCTCATCCGCCTTTGGTGCCCACCTGTGGCTCCAGGAAGCTCTAGCCTGGGTAGTGGCCACACTCTAGCAGAACCATCTAGGCAGCTGGGCTAAAGCAGGTTGAGAGTAACCAACAGGACTCAATCCTGTTGGTGAGCAGAATGGGCAGATGAGCAGTTTGTTCCAGCAGCTGCTGGGTCAGATATTGAAGACTTGGCCAAAGATCATCCACTGCATCCTGGACCATTGGCCAGTGATCCTGATTTTTGTCTGGCCCACTGCATTTTGATGGCTCTGGAAGACAGAGGGAGGCTAATCTGTGCAAATCTGCCTCACTTAAATCCAATTCACTCAAAAACAAGACATCACCCTATGATGTTATTGGTCCTCTTTGAAAATGAAGGACAAATAGCAACAACCCTTTAGAAGCCCTGGGCTTGATCAGGAAGACCTCAGTTCAAATCCTGTCTCAGGGACTTACTAGCTGTGTGACCTAGGTGAGTCACTTTACTTCTGTCTACCTTAATTTCCTCACTTATAAAATAATAGTATAAATAATAGGATAATAATAGCACCTACCTTACAGGATTGTTGTGAAGATAAAATGAGATTGTATTTCAGTTTTTTCATTCTAATCCTCTCATTTGATCTTGTAAGGAAAGGTCAAAATATTATTAAAGCAGTGAGGTGACCTCGTATATAAGAAGTTGAGAAGACCTAGGTTCAAATCTAGCTTCAGATATTTCCCAGCTCTGTGACCCTAGGCAAGTCACTGAACTGCTACCTACCTCCATTTCCTCATCTGAAAATGGGGATAACAATAGCATCTACTTCCTAGGGACATTACAAGAGTCAAATAAGACAATACTGATAAAGATCCTTGCAAAGCTTCAAGCACTAAATAAATGCTTTAGCTAGTAATAGTAGGGTACGTTATAGTAGCCTCATATATATAAGAAATAATAGTAGCAGCAGTAGGAACAATAGCAATCCCAGGCTTGTTAGAATGAGGTAATATTCTAAAGAAATTCCTAAACCTCAAAAGGCTAGGGAAATGTGATCTATCATTAATTTTTTAAACCCTCATTTTTTGTCTTAGAATCAATACTATGTATTGGTTCCAACGCAGAAGATGGATAAGGGCTAGATAATGGGGGTTAAGTGACTTGCCCAGGGTCACACAGCTAGGAAGTATCTGAGGCCACATTTGAACCCAGGGTTTCCAGTCTCTAGGACTGGCTCTCAATCCACTGAGCTACCTAGGTGTCCCTGTGAACTATTATTCCAAGGAAATGAGTCCCCCATCCCCATGGATGGCAGGGAAGATGGCTATACTCCAATTTGGTCATACTCCAATTTGGTATAAAGAGACGTTCTCTTTTTGATCATGTAAGGAAAGACCAGAACAGGCCTTATGTTTAGCTGGACTGACAACACTGGCTTGTTTTAGTAGACTACCCCTCTCTAAAGAGCTGAAGGGCCGTGTGGATTCCTTTCCTAGATGTGAGAATAAATAGCCTGGACCTTTTCCCTCCATGTGGAGGCAAGAGGCCAGCAAAAGGGCATGTAAGGATAGTTGCCTCAGCATTTTCTTCTCCAGTCTGGTTGAGAGAAATTGTAGGCAAAGCTCGTTGGGGGGGGCAGAAAGAGCCCTAAAGTGGGACTCACAGAGACCTGGATTTCGAAATTTTAGAATGATTGATTCTCAGAATTATGAGAGATCTTGATGGCCAACTAGATGTTGTAGGAGGATTTCTACTTAAGGTCAGGTTGAACCAAATGAATACTCAGTTCTCTTCTAACCCTGAGATTCCTTGATTCTAGTTATCAATCTAACCCCTAAAAGGAAGACCATCTACAGTATGTCTAATATTTGTGCTATCCAGCCTGAGTATTAAGAATTCCAGTCAGGCAGAATCTACTTGCTCCAGAGGCAGCATAATTCCATTGGGAGAATCACTCTAATTTCCCTAACATTATTCCCTCTTCAACTTCCAATCCTTGTGACTAAGTCTTCCCTCTGGGACCCAGCAAGACAAGGCTAACTAACTCTTTTGCCTGACAATCCCACAAATACTTGAAGATGCCTATCATGTCACTTCTAAGTCATCCTCCTGTCCAGACCAAACATCTTTATTTCCTTCAACCACTCATCACTTGGCATGATTTCCAGGCCTTTCCCAGTCTTGGTCACCCTCCTCTGGCAGACAGCAAGCATTTATGTGCCAGGCACTGAACCATAATAAGTGCCAGGGACACAAACACAAATAAGCAAATCCTTGCCTCTGAGGAACTTATGTTTTAATCAGGGAAGACAATATACAAAAGGAAACTGAAAAGGAGAGGAAAGTGTTCAGTGTTTAGAAAGTCTGAAGCAGAGTCAGAAGAGGAATGAAGATTAGTGGGTCCTGGGCAGCTTCCCAAAATGGAAGCCCTGAGAGGAACTGACCAATGGAAGAAGGTAACCAACATGGCTAAGGGATAGTCCAGTGTGAGAAGACCACAAAGGAAGATGGTCCCAGGCACTGAGGCAAGTTCAGCGGGGAGATAGCACCATGGTGGCAAAGATGGGGAGGTCAGAAACACTGCAGAGGGAACTCAGGTTTCTTAACACCCTTCCTAAAACGTAGTGCTAAGAATGGAACACAAGATTCGAGATAGAATATGATCCAGGAAGAGGGCAGCAAAATATGATCTCCCAATTCTTATGGCTGTCGGGCAATTCAATTTACAAAATGAGAAGCACAGAATTAGAGTTAGAAGAGGCCCCAGAAGCCATCTAGTTCAATCTATACAGGAAAATAATTCCCAATGTGATATGTCCCACAACTAGTCTTCCAGTGTCTGCTTGAAAATAAATATGTAAGGAGAAATCCAAAGAAGCAATGTTGTCTAGTAAAAAAACTATTGAACTTAGAGCCAGAGGTCCCCAGTTTCAATCCCTAAAGATGTGACATTAGGTGAGCTATTTAACTACTCCGTACCACAGTTTTCTCACCTCTAAAATAAAGGAGTTTTGACTAGATAATCTCTATGATCTCACCTAGCTAAGCTTTCCATTTATGCTTTTCTCCAAGTCATTAATAAAAATGTTAAATAGATCAAGGCCAAGGGCAAAACCCCATTAAACCCCCATCAGAGCCCTTTTTCTTGGTTGATGCACTTGAATGCTGCACTAATCACTACTCAGAGTCCTGTCATTCAAACAATTCTAAATACACCTCTAACTGTATGTCTGAGTAGATTATATCTATTTTATTTATTACGGTAGCTTGAGAAAAGGCAGCTTAGATGGCTCAGTGATTAGAGAGCCAGATCGGAAGATGGGAGGTCCTGGGTTCAAATGGGGCCTCATATACTTCCTAGGTGTGTGACCATGGACGAGTCATTTAACCTCAATTGCCTAGCCCTTGCTGTTTTCCTGTCTTGGCACCAATACTTGGTATCAATTCTAAGATGAAAGGTGAGGGTTAGTTTAAAAAAAAAGTAGCATGAGAGACTTTATTAAATGTTTTCCTGAAATTTTTATTTAGTTAAGTCAAATCAATGAGCATTTATTAAGTATTTATTATGTGCTAAGCACCATGCTAAATGCCAGTACAAACACAAGCAAAAAGAAAAATAATCCCTGATCTCAATGAGTTTAACAGATGACCTTCAAAGAGGCTACTCCCAGGATTTTTAGGGCATGGTTACATTACATCCTGGGACTTTCTTCATTCTATGAATTAGAGCAGCTCAGATATTTTATGTGGCAGATGTAATTGGTTTCCCACCCACTCAGGTCACAAGCAGAAAACTTAGCCAGCTGGGAAACTGTGTGTTTCTAGCTTAGATATTCTAAGCATATAAAATTCCAGATATGGGCTAGGGTAGAGGAGGTAGGTCCCATAAAGGGGCAGGAGGAAATGGGGACCAAACAGGAAAAAACTAGTTGGAGAGAGAAAGGCTAGACCCAAGCCTACAACACCTTTCCACTCTAAATATATTCATTTCTTTAATGGCGAAAACCAAAATACCACTCCTAAAAAACAACACCAACCAAAAAACGAAGCAGCTCTTCCCTCCTTCTTTATCTATTACCATCATTTCTTCTACTCTAAACAATGTTTTGAAGTCCATTTTCACAGAATAAGGGGGTTGGAGTAGGCAATTTCTAAGGCCTCTTCTACCTTTAGAACAGAGTTTTTAAACTCTTTTGGCAGTTTGGTGAACCCTATGAGACCTTCCTCTCAAACCTGGAGAGACATCTTCCATAATAAAGAATGAGGGGGGAAACAGTTTAGAAAAATTGACCAATATTGAAAAAGTCTAACATTTTATGCAATACTTCTTCAAACCTATAGTTTTCCTCCTCTTCAAAGAAACAGAAGAATGTGTCTTTTCATAAGTTTTTGAGAGCCAAACTTATTCATTATAATTGCAACATCCAATTTTAATTGTTTTGTTGCCTTTTTCTTTTTTTCATTCCTTTTTTTTCTTATTTTAACTTTTTTAACAATTACAGGGCTCTGCTCATTATTTTCATATTGCTTTCTTGGACTTCTTACTTCACTTTGCAATAGTTCATATAAATCTTCCCATGCTTCTCTATACTCATCAAGTTCATCATTTAATTATTATTTCTCTGGTTTGTTCTTTGACCTACTCATTTTCAGGGTTTTATTGTTAAATCTCTATTTTATTCTGACTTTTGTTTTTGCTCCCTGAAATGAGTACCATTTTCATTGTATTGTGATCAATGAGGATGTTTACTCTGTATTTGCTGCCTTTTTACATTTATTGAAATATCTCTGTGTCTTAATACATGGTCAATCTTTGTAAATGTTTTCAGGAGTTGTAAAAGTTTCAGGAAGTGCACAGTACTCTAGCTTTTCTTTAGCAATCCCATTAGAAAGTATCATAAATCTTTTATGGTTCTAATTTCTCCAGCAATTTATCCAATTCTGTATTTTCCCCATTTGTTTATCTTCTTGTTTGATCTATCCAAAACTGAGAAAGGGACATTAAAATCTCTAGTGACTATTGTATTCCTGTCAATGTGTTCATGTGATTCAGTTACTTTTTTCTTTATAAATTTAGAAGCTAAGCCGTTTGTTTAACACTGATTTTGGTTTGTTGCTATGGCTCCTTTCAAGATAGTTTAGTTTCTTTATTTATCTCTTTTCTAGGTTGTGAATTTTTGGTTTTGCTTTGTGTGATAGCATGATTTTAACTAGCTTTTTTTAATTCACCTTAGTCATAGTCAATTTATTCTAGTCCCTCATATTTATTCTGTGTATGTCTGTTTTTTTTAGATGCATTTCTTATAAGCCACAAATCTGTTTTCTTATCCAACCTGTTACTCTAATCTGCAATTCATTTTCATTCTACTAAATTGTATTATCCATTTACATTTAGTTATGAGAGTTAGGTTTATATTTTCCTCTATTTGTCTATAATAGTGAAGATTTTTCCTCCTAAACTGGGTTTTTCTTTCCCTTTTCTATAAGAAACAGTACTTTGTCTCTTTAGTTATTTTAGCTTGGTCTACTTATAGGCAAACTTAATCCAACTGGTTTACTTTCCTTCACCCTCAACTGCACCCTATCATACATTACCCTTTCCTTAGTTTTTGGTTTTGCTTAATTTTTTAATTCCTGGTTTTTTCTTCCTTTATTTAGTTACATAATTCTTCTTCTTTTTCTCTGATTTAAGTGGTTAAGTAAAATCTCCCTTCTCTTCTCCTTCAACTTGTTTTGTTTTGTTTTTTAATTTTCTGCATATTTTCTTTCATTCTTTTCATTCTTCATCTTACCTTTTTGTTTATTCTAGATACTTAATATTTGATTCATAACTCATGCCTTATTTTGCTTTCTTTAGTTTCCTTATTCTTCATGGAATCAGAGCTTTGTGTCAAATACATTAAATTCTCTGGAGGCTGTGTTTTTAGTTACATAATATTATTTTATTTTTTAAAAACCACTCAAGATCTCTGAACTAGCAACCTAAAATAATCCAAGTAGGGCCCACCTGAGAGAGACATGAGCAAGAGCAGCTGAACTGCCAGGCTTGGGGAGAAAAGAAAGGAAATAAAACCTCCCTTCCTGTCCCAAAAGTCAATATATGCTCTTCATGATGTAATTAACAAATCCCTCCCCAGCATATGCTAAAAGATTTCTCACTGGACAATAGCCACATAGGAAATGAATTCAAGAGACTTCCTCCTAAGGAACTGGCAGATCTTCCAGACCCCAAGTCACTCTAACAAGTGGTGGGGCTTCTAACATGGCATATGCCTAGCTGATTGATTACTTCACCACCCAAGAGAGTCCTTGTCTATAGATAAACAAGGAGCAGGTCTCCTCCCTGCCAGTTTTCACATGAAACAAAAGAAGGGAGCACCCAAAGTATTATCAGGGAGAGGCAACTTGAACTTCAGTCCTAAAACCAAACTGTTGAGTTTTTAAATCAAAAGGCTGTTTTGAGGGCCAGCAAGAGATTCAAATTAATATTAACTTCCCATAGCATGTGAGGTACCTATTTTGAGTTTCCTCTTCTAAACAATGTTGTTTCCTTATCAAGGTCTTCTCCTCTACCTTTTATTTTCTATTATGTCTCACTTTTAGAAATATCAATTTCTATAGGGCAAAAATATTTCCCCATAGTAGGAATTTTCCCATATCTCTAACAGTTCAGTTCAGTGCTACCTTTTACTCTTCCCATGAAAATTTTTTTTTCCTATTTTCTATGAAATCTCTCTGAATCCATGCTCTCTCATTCCTTTTGTTGTTAATTGTCTCAAAGAGCTCTAATTTTCCTCTTTCTGAGTCTGGATGCTATCCATGGAGGCCTAACATCTTTTCAGAGGTCTGTAAGCACTAATTCCCTGCAGATTATGTCCATCGTAAAACTCCATCTCCTATTATGGAACCTCTCTCTCTCTTCCCATGAAAAGGTTCTTCGGGGAGATACACTACCACTACTGAATCAAAATTTTCCCTTTCATTTCCCCCAGCTCAATCCTTCCCTTTCCTACCTCATTTATTTTCCTGTACATCCTCTTTAACTCAGACTCTCTTCCTTTTTAACCAGTAGAGTACATCATATATTCCCTTCTATCTTCTTCTTCTCCTTTCTCCTTTTATACATCTTCCCATTCTGTAGTTTATTCTCACCAAAAAAGAAAGAAAGAGCCACTAATTCACTTGTAGGTTAGATATTGTGGGACTTAGTCTATGATGTTTCAGTCCTGTTCCTCCACCATCACTTCTATTTGATTTCTGCTTTTGTCCTTTTCTTTTTGTACATTTTTTTGAAAGGAATTTCCTTATGATCCCACTGTTGTTATTTTGTTATTCTTATTGTCATTGTTCTTAACCCCTGAGATGAATAAAATTCTGAGAGACAGGGTCTGGGTTTAAAAAATCAATTTATTGACTAGGCTAGTAACAATCAATAAATTGCTCAATGATTTGGTAATCAAAAGCAAAGATCCAGGGTCCCAGGTCATCTTAAATGCTCCAGCTGTCCTTTTAATAGCCCATTATTTAGCCCTCCTCTGCCTAGCTAAAGACAGCTCTAATTCGTGGGTTCCAATGAAATGGAGGTAAGAGTTCTCAGCTCCTCCCAGGTCACCACATCATTAATGAGGAGGTTAGCTGAGCAAGTGACCTGGTCAAGAGATTTTAGTAGCCTTTAGCAATTCAGGAAAGAAAATCTACCTCACTGTAGTTATGCTTCATCTGCATAAGCAGTGTCACCCTACACCTCAGTGTGGGGGAACCAAGAGCAGAAGCTCATCACCCCTAGACAATAAGTGGTATGCTGGTAAGTATTTAACGAATGGTTTTCTGAGAGGAATCCATGATACATTTTAAAATTTAATCTACATTATTAATATTTTCTCTCTCATAGTCAATAAAGCATTAAACTAAGCCATGATTTGTGGTATTTGCTGATTGTTGAGGTATAAATGCTCACAGTGAAAATGTAATAAGCCTCTACAAGTTGCTCTAGCATATCACTGCCCATACATTCTTTCTCAATATAATTTTTTCTCTTTTTTTCTTGGGTAATTTACTTCATTACTTGTTCCTTCCTTATTACAAATCATGGCTTAGTTTAATGCACATAAATCATCAGTATTTCTATACATTTCCAACACACTAGAGCAGCAAGAAGTAGAAAGAGAAACACCATTTAAAATCACCCTAGACAATATAAAATACTTAGGAATCTATCTACCAAAACAAACACAGCAATTATATGAAAACAACTACAAAACACTTTCCAAACAAATAAAACTGGATTTAAACAATTGGAAAGCCATTGATTGCTCATGGATAGGACGAGCTAACATAATAAAAATGACCATTCTGCCCAAATTAATTTACCTATTTAGCACCATACCTATCAAATTACCAAAAAACTTCTTTACTGAATTAGAAAAAACTATAACAAATTTCATTTGGAATAACAAAAGATCAAGAATATCAAGGGAAATAATGAAAAAAAATGTGAAGGAAGGGGGCCTAGCAGTACCAGATATTAAACTATACTATAAAGCAGCAGTCATCAAAACAATATGGTACTGGCTAAGAGATAGAGAGGAGGATCAGTGGAATAGACTTGGGGTTAATGACGTCAGCAAGACAGTGTATGATAAACCCAAAGAGCCCAACTTTTGGGACATGAATCCACTATTTGACAAAAACTGCTGGGAAATTTGGAAAACTATATGGGAGAGATTAGGTCTAGATCAACATCTCACACCTTACACCAAGATAAATTCAGAATGGGTGAACGACTTGAATATAAAGAGGGAAACTATAAACATGTTAAGTGAACACAGAATAGTATACTTGTCAGATCTCTGGGAAAGGAAAGACTTTAAAACCAAGCAAGAGTTAGAGAAAATTACAAAATGTAAATTAAATGGTTTTGATTATATTAAACTAAAAAGCTTTTGTACAAACAAAAACAATGTAGTCAAAATCAGAAGGGAAACAACAAATTGGGAAAAAATCTTTATAATGAAAAACTCTGACAAGGGTCTAATTACTCAAATATACAAGGAGTTAAAGCAATTGTATAAAAAAATCAAGCCATTCCCCAATTGATAAATGGGCAAGAGACATGAATAGGCAATTTTCAGGTAAAGAAATCAAAAGTATCAATAAGCACATGAGAAAGTGTTCTAAATCTCTAATAATTAGAGAAATGCAAATCAAAACAACTCTGAGGTATCACCTCACACCTAGCAGATTGGCTAAAATGAAAGAAGGGGAGAGTAATGAATGCTGGAGGGGATGTGGCAAAATTGGGACATTAATGCATTGCTGGTGGAGCTGTGAACTGATCCAGCCATTCTGGCTGGCAATTTGGAATCATGCTCAAAGGGCTATAAAAGACTGCCTGCCCTTTGATCCAGCCATACCATTGTTGGGTTTGTACCCCAAAGAGATCATAGATAAACAGACTTGTACGAAAATATTCATAGCTGCACTTTTTGTGGTGGCAACAAATTGGAAAAGGAGGGGATGTCCTTCAGTTGGGGAATGGCTGAACAAACTGTGGTATATGCGGGTGATGGAATACTATTGTGCTAAAAGGAATAATAAACTGGAGAAGTTCCAGGCGAACTGGAGAGACCTCCGGGAACTGATGCAGAGTGAAAGGAGCAGAGCCAGAAGAACTCTATACACAGAAACTGATATACTGTGGTAAAATTGAATGTAATGGACCTCTGTACCAGCAGCAATACAATGACCCAGGACAATTCTGAGGGATTTATGGTAAAGATGCTACCCACATTCAGAGGAAGGACTGCAGGAGAGGAAACATAAGAAAAAAAAAAAAAAAAAAAAAAAAATCGGGGTGGACATGATTGAGGGTATGGACTCGAAACTACCACACCAATGCAACTACCAACAATTTGGAAATTGGTCTTGATCAAGGACACATGACAAAGCCAGTGGAAATGTGCATCAGCCATGGGTGGAGGGAGTGCGGGGGGTGAAGGGGAAAGGAGGAGCATGAATCATGTAACCATGTTAAAAATGATTATTAATAAATGTTTAAATTTTTAAAAAAAGACTAGGTAACTAGGGGGCAGCTGGGTAGCTCAGTGGATTGAGAGTCAGGCCTAGAGACGGGAGGTCCTAGGTTCAAATCTGGCCTCAGACACTTCCCAGCTTTGTGATCCTGGGCAAGTCACTTGACCCCCATTGCCTAGCCCTGACCACTCTTCTGCCTTGGAACCAATACACAGTATTGACTCTAAGATGGAAAGTAAGGGTTTAAAAAACAAAAACAAAAAAAACAAAACAAAAAAAAAGACTAGGTAACTAGAGTGAAGTGATTTTCCCAGGGTCACACAGCTTGAAAATATCTGTGTTCAGATTTGAATCCAGAGCCTCTGTCTCTAGGCCTGACTCCATCCACTGAGCCATCTAGCTGCCCCCTTTCTTGAGTTTTACTGCCACTCATGCCCTGCCAATACTTAATCCTGGTTCATTTATGCTATCCACTTTCTCTACTCTTACTTCCATGTTATAGAATACAACTACACTGACGAGGTCCACTACAAATTCCAATTATTTCTTTTCGACAGGCACTCTGCTGCTGCCTAGTCATCTACTCCAAACTAGATATGAAAGATAATCAATTCTACAATTACTTGACAAATATTCATCCAATCTTTTCCTGAAGATGTCCAAGGAGTGAGAATTTATTAGATCTTGAGGCAAGCCATTCCAATTTTTGATAGTTCTAATCATGAGAAATCTTTCCTTATTTCAAGCCTAAATTTTCCCCTTTGCATCTTCACTCACTCCTAGGTTTTCTATCTGGAATCAAGGAAAGCAAGCCAAATGCTTCTTCCACTTAACAGCCTTTCAAATACATAGACAGCTATTCTTTTGGTTGCCAAGCTCCTAGAAAGAGTTATCTGCTTTTACCACTTCCATTTCCTCACTACCCACTCACTTCCCAATCCTTAAAAACTTCAATACTCTACTGAAACTTCTCTATCCAAGTTTACTGATGATTTCTTAAGTGTTAAATCCGAGTCTTTTCTTAGACCTCGTTGACACTATGGCACCATGGAATGAGCACTGGATTTTGACAAAAGGTGTTATCAGACTCAAACGAGATAATGGATGTAAATCACTTTATGAATCTCAAAGCTGAATAAAAACCAGTTATCAGGGGCAGCTGGGTGACTCAGTGGATTGAGAGCCAAGCTTAGAGATGGGAGGTCTGAGGTTCAAATATGAGCTCAGACACTTCCAAGCAGTGTGACCCTGGACAAGTCACTTAACGTCCATTGCCTAGCTCTTCTGCCTTGAAACTAATACACAGTATTGATCCTAAGATGGAATTTATGGATTTTAAAAATAAAGACTCATTATCATAATTATTGTTGTTATCATCATTATCAGCCTTTGGTCACCAGACCTAAAATCTAGTCATGAATGACTTTATTCTCTGAGCTTCCTCCTATATTCCTGCTGAGCACAAAGCAATGTCTAAAAAGCAATACAGGATTGTGCTGGTAAATTGTTAACAACCGGAGTCTCAAAATTTAAAAAAAAAAATCTATGTATATACACCTTTAAATATAGTATGTATTTTTAAAACTTTCTTAAGTCTAGATGATCAAGAAAATAATAAATCAAGCCCAGATTTGTAATGATTGCAAATTTATGATATGTAAATGGTCACACTGAAAACTTAACAACTGGAGACTTGGTTAGACTCCTGATTTGGTCTATAATGACCTATATACATATCCTGGCTCAGCCATCTTATCTGGATGACTTTGAACAAGTCATTTAAATTCTCTAGGATGCAGTTTCCTTATCTATAAAATGAGAGAGTTGGGGGGCAACTGGGTAGCTCAGTGGATTGAGAGCCAGGCCTAGAGACGGGAGGTCCTAGGTTCAAATCCGGCCTCAGACACTTCCCAGCTGTGTGACCCTGGGCAAGTCACTTGACCCCCATTGCCTACCCTTACCACTCTTCTGCCTTGGAGCCACTACACAGTATTGACTCCAAGATGGAAGGTAAGGGTTTTAAAAAATAAAATAAAATAAAATTGGACTAGATAACTCTAAAGTTCTTTTCAGCTCCAGATCAAAGATCCTATGTCCTCTGGAGCTTTTGAAGCTGATGGCCGCACCTCCTCCTGGACATTCTTATCTCCCTTGGCTCTCATGACATTGTTTCCAGTTGGTTTTCTCCTAATAATATAACTGCTCCTTTTCAGTTCCCTTTACTAACTATTCCCAGGTACCTAAACACAGGTGTCTCTTAATGCTCTTTCCTGTTCCCTTTTTTTCTTCTCTCTTCACACTCTCTCTTCCTTTGGGAGATCCAGACTCCCATGGGTTCAATTATCATCCCTAAGCTTGTGACTCTAAGCACTATATACCCAACCCTAATCTCTCTCCTAATTGGTCCAATTGATCTTCTTGCTTTTAGTCTTTCCCTTTTCTAATTCCCCTTCCAAACAGTGGCCAAAATTATCTTGCTAAAGCACAGGTTTGATCATGTCGTTCCCTTGACTAAACCCCTTCGGTGTATACCCAAGAGAAATATAACTGCTCAGTCTGGCATTTAAAGACTTCCAGAACCACAGTCACTGGTTTCAGCTTACCTTTCCTGTCTTATCTCATATCCCCTTCATGTACTCTACATTTTAGCCCACCTGGCTTATTAGCTATTATATTTCCCATTTCTCTACATTTGCACAAGTCATCTTTCATGCTTAGGATGTATTTCTCCTTATCTACAATTCGCAAAACCCTTACTTTTCCTTCAAGGTTTTGTTCAGGGATCATTTCCTATGGGAAGTCTTCCCTAATCTCTCCAAACCTTAATGCTCCTTTCTCTCTCTAAATTACTTTGTACTATTTTATCTCAGTAAAGGAGAGCTAGGGGGCAAAGTGAATAGAGCACTGAGTCTGGAGTCAGAAAGACTCATTTTCCTGAATTCAAATCTTGTCTCAGACACTAATGTGTGACCATGAGCAAGTCACTTAATCCCATTTGCCTCAGTTTCTCATCTGTAAAATAAGCTGGAGAAGAAAACGGCAAGCCACTCCAGTATCTTTGCCAAAAATACCCCAAATGAGGGGGCAGCTGGGTACCTCAGTGAATTGAGAGCCAGGCCCAGAGACAGGAGGGTCCTGGGTTCAAATCTGGCCTCAGACACTTCCCAGCTGTGTGACCCCGGGCAAGTCACTTAACCCCCACTGTCTAGCCCTTACCACTCTTCTGCCTTAAAATCAATATTCCATATTGATTCTCGGACAGAAGAATAAGGGTTTAAAAAAAGAATACCCCAAATGAAGTCAGGAAGAGTCAGAAACAAATAACAATAAAAATTTTCCTGGGTGCCTATTGTTTCCTATTAGTAGAATATAATGTCCTTGAGGGCAGAGATTGCCTTATTTATCTTGTTACACCCCTAGCACAATTCCTTGCCTATAGTAGGTGATTAATAAATATAGCTAATGATTTGTATTCTAAAAGCATAATATACATGCCAGCTTATCCATGGAAATGAAGGAAATTCAGATCTACAGGAATGCTGCTGAAACATCTCATGTTCTATTTTGAACTCAACATAAAATAGTCAAAGTTCTTCAGGTTTTTTTTTTCTCTAGAGCTCCTAGTGCCACAATAACTCATCTTATAGGATGATTTTCCCACAATAACTCTGTGAGAAAGTTGGTCAGAGTATTTTCTGTTCCACTTTTACAGATTAGATAACTGAGGCTCAGGAAGGTTAAGTGATTTGCCCATGATCACACAGCTAGTGTCAGAGCCAGGATTTGGGTTTAGGTTTCTTCTGTCAATAAGTCCTACACTTTTCACTTCAGTATTTAGGAAGACTAGTGTGAGGGATTGCTGAGCCCTTTTTATGGCTGCTCATCTACCTTTGGTGTCCACCTGGAGCTCCAGTGGCCACACCCCAGTAAAACCATCTCAGCAGCCAGGCTAAACCAGGTTGAGGATAAGGAAGGAGAATGTCTTCGCCAGGCATGTGAAGACTTCCTTCAGTGGAATGGGCATATGAGAACAATTTGTTCTAACAGCCATGAAGGATGCTGAAGCAAGTACTGTAGAGAACTTAGAGCTTGATCAGAAATCAAAATTGCCAAAATCATCCACTACATTGTGGCCCATTGCCAATGATTCTGACTCTTGTCTTACCACTGAAGACTTCGTGTAACTGCCTCATTTAAATCCAGGTCACTCACAAGTCAAGATCATCACCCCTGCGATGTCATTGGTCCTCTTGGAAAACGAAGGGCAAACTTTGGGGGTGGGGGGGTCTATTGGAAGACTCTTTCTCCCTGAATAGGAGGCTAAATAAGGAAGTGGAAAGACTGTAATAGTCCTTTACTGCCTGGATTATAGAATTCCTCAGATTACTTCCTGAAGCAGTTTATTCTGCTGTTGGATAGCTATAATTATTAGAGGGTTCTTCCTTACATTAAGGCAAAATCTGCTTCCCTTCAATTTGTTGGTCTTAGTTTGGTGAAGCTAAATGTTATGTATTTGAAGTCAGCATTTGTAAATCTTTTCTACTCTGTCCTGTTGACTGTCAATGTAGTCTAAGATTGTTCCCACCACAGCTGAGTTCCACCATGATTTGTAGTAAGCTTGTGGTAAGTGAAAACCTTCAAGGTTTTATTTTCCAAATGAAATGTTTCTAAGTCAATTCTCCCACTTCCTATATTTGCTCAAACAATAAAAGATTGTCATAGGCTTACTCTACTTCTTGCCTAATTGCATATTCAGATGCAGCAGCTATGATAAACCCATTCCTTTAGAAGGAAACATTCCTTTGCTTTCTTATATTCAATCAATGGATAAATCCTGCCATTTATCACTTTCCAGATTAGAGTCATTGTCTTAGAGATGGAAGAGAATTTAAGAGGTTATCTAATCCAATCTCCTTATTTTACAGGTAGAAAATGAGGCTCAGAATGGAAGAACCAACCTAAGATCATAGAAGAAACCATTAGCAGAATAAAGAAAATAAATAGTCCATATCTCCTAATTGTTCCTTCCATTGTACCATTCACACTTGGCCCCCTTTCTCTCCTATCTCTAAGATTTGAACATTACCAGACTAGAACCTAATGGCAATCTTCTCTTCACTGGGTTTCTAGGCACAAACACTATTCCTTTGAAATAAGCTCATGTTTCTGCCTCCCGATTCCATTACAAAACAATGTCCTACAAAATACTGTGATAGGTACTGTAGGAATTACTTTGATGAGCAAGGAAACAGCCATGTCCTCAGAGAGTTTGCAATCTGGCAAATGTGAAATGACAAGCAAACAAAAAATTGAAATGCCAGGTAAGATGAGATAAATGTCATGAGAAGCACAAGTGACATTCTATGGTGTTTCAAGAATCTCCCTTATCCACTATTATAACTTATGTATTCAAGTAATATCCAGATCCTTACCTCTGATACAGTGTTTTCCATCAGAGCCAGCACTACTAGTCTTCTTCTACATTCATACTTGTGCCTTTTACTCCATGGACAAAGCTTCAAGAAACTCCTTATCTAGATCAGTTTTTCCAAACTTAGTCACCAAATCTTCATTCTAGCTGGTTATGCCTGGGATTAAGTATCACTAAATGCACAGCCTCTATTAAAGTTCTCCTCCAATGTCTAATCATGACCTAGAGTGGAGGTGACCCTCAGTTCTTAAAGTCCATGCTTGTTGAGGGCAAGCTCTGATAGGTTCTTCTGGTCTGGGAAAGCCTCCAACTCTCAGCCTAGCATTAGACTTTGTGTTTATCATTCAAGAACTAACCAAACTAAGTGCATAGAAGTTCATCACCAAAAGTCACTAACATAAATTTTTTGGTCAGAGAAATTCATGAAAACTTCTTATAAGGCTTAGCAAGGTGTCTGGTGGTATTGGTAGAAAGAGTTCACCCACTGTGGAAAAAATAGTTAGATATGAGTAATTATTTCCTGAGCATCTTCAAAGTATCACCAGGTTGTGGTACATGTTGGTGATGGAATATTATTGTGCTATGAGAAATGATAAGCAAGATCATTTCAGAAAAAGCTGGAAAGACCTGCAGGAAGTGATGCAGAGTGAAATAAGCAGAACTAGGAGAACATTGTACATAATAACATCAATAATTGTATGATGGTTGTCTATAAAAACTCAGCTTCTCTCAGTAATGCAATGATCTGGGACAATCCTGAAAGACTTATGACGGGGAATGCCATCCACCTCCAGAGAAAGAACTGTTGGAATCGTCTTTCACATCAGTATATTTATGGTTTCATTTTGGGGTTTTGGTTATGTATGAGTGTGCTCTTTCAACAATGACCAATATGGAAGTGTGTCTTGAATGACAATAAAAATTAAATTTAAAAAAAGCGTCTCCAGGATAAATTTCTAACAAGATGGAGAACAAATCAGAAGAGGCAAAATGGTCTGAATTAGTTTCCCTCTCATCCATGTCACTTCAACTGTTGTCCATGGTGAAAGACCCATCAAAGTTATGATAGAAACGCTGAAGTCTATAGTGCTGCTCATGACAATATGCACACTAGAATGTAGGTCAATGATGGTTGTTGAAGAGCAGAAGCTTCCATTCGTTCAGCATGCCAAATGGAGAACTTCACAGAAAAACAGGACTATGAGATTCAACTTCTTATGCAGAGAGTTGTTGGATAGGTCATGTAGCAATGAATGAGGATAGCAAATGGGCCATACAACTTCCAGACTAAATCTCATAATTTCACACACACACAGTAGACTAGAGGGCTTGAAACTCAATGGAATGAGTCAATGAAGAGTCTGGTTGTGTGGACAGAAACAGGAAAAGCTAGTATAGTGTCTAGATCTCTTTATCATCTCTGATAATCTGATAAGGGCAATTTAGTTGATAAGGAAATAAGGACAGGGCAAGGGAGTTGCTTTTTACCTCATGCTTCCAGCTCTGGCTCTAGGAGCATGGAGTTTATTATATATGTTTCAAGACTCATTTCACACAAAAGAACCCCCACAAAACTTTGCAGATGCGCAGAAGTTACAAATTATGTCACATCAAAACACAAAACATTGGCTTCAGAATAGACCAAGGCCAAGGCTGAATTTTGACTGGCTTCTTATCAGGAAGCCAAGTTGGGGAGTATCCCTCTCAGGGTCGAATTGCCCCCACTAAGATTTTGGCCTTGGTTATAGCAGGCAGCAGCATTTCTGGTCAAAGGGAAACAGTGTTAATGCTTTAAATTCAGGTTTGCTAGGAACTTAAAGCTTTTCAATAAGGCCACAATACTTTTCAACAAGAAATCACAAGGATCACAAAAGGGGTCAAAAAAGGAGTCTCAGATTTTTATCTATTCTCTTATTGGCTTCCCACAGTATAGGTTCATCAGTTTGGGAATTTGGTGGATTTACATCATAATCAATCAATTTCAATAATTTGTGAAACTTATGAAGCACCTACTTACACATAGCATCACCTCTATAGCTTTTGCTCATATCATTTGCTCAAGTAACGAATTATACTAAGGTTGGGGACATAGAGAGTTTAGATAAAATAACAAGGGGTCATGAAAAGAATACTGGCTTAGGAGGCAGAGTACCTTAGTTTGGATCTGAGGTGTTCTTGAAATTTCTGGTGTCATGGACTCACATAATTCTAAATCTGTGAATTCCCTCTTTCCTAGTCACTCTCTCTTCCTTTGTGGAGCTTATCTGGAGGCTCACATCTCCCTATTGAGCTACGGAATCCTATAAGGTTTTATTACCAAGGTTCTTTAATATTGGCATAATAATATAATTATTGCTCAAATGTAGTGTTAGGGGAGCCCTCATATGAACTATGTACAGTCCTGGAGAACCTAACTTCTAAAAAGAAGGATCAGCTCCTTGTACAAAATTTTTTATTTATAGCAGATCTTGTTGTAGTGGCAAAAAATAAGAAATTGAAGAGATGTCCATTGTTTGGGGAATGGCTGAACAAATAGTGGTATGTAATAGTGATGGAATACTATTGTGTTTTAAGAAATGATGAACAGGATAATTTCAGAAAGAGCTGAAAAGAGCTACATGAACTGATACAGAGTGAAATAAGAAGAACCAAGAGAACATTGTACACACTAACAGCAATATCGTAGAATGATCAACTGTGGCAGAGTTAGCTACTCACAGTGGTGCAATGATATAGGACAATTTTGAAGGATTTATGATAAAGAATGCTATCTACCTCAAGAGAAAGAACTATTGGAGTCAGAATGCAGATCAAAGCCTTCAATTTTCACTCTTTTATTTGGGTTTTTGTTTGGAGGATTTGATTTTATACTCTTACAAAACTGAACAATGTGGAACTATATTTTACATAATAATATATGCATAACCCAAATTGAATTACTTGCTAGCTCCAGAAGAGGGTAGGGAAGGGAGGAAGGGAGACAATTTGGATCATATAAGTTCAGGAAATTTATGTGAAAGTTTGTTATTACATGTAATTGGAAATAAAAAGAAGGGTCAGGCCCTTTTTTCCCTCACTTTCTCATGCTCCATGGAATGTGTTCCAAGCCAATCCTAGTTATAATGGGATAACTGTACATAGCAAGGAGGCACTAGACCCCCTAAAACACCCTCTCTACTCTCACACCCTTAACATTACCCTGTTGAATCTCCCATACACACTTATTCAAAGCAGCTAATTTCTGCTGCCATAGCTCTAGCAAATGCCCTTGGACCTTAAAAGTTTACCTTTTAGAAGGATTTTAAGAGAACTTCATGCATAATTGGCAGCTATGGACAACTGTATGCCCCCGAAACATCACATATACTGCTGACCATCTCATCTGCATTCCCACCCAGGCTCTCATATCCAGGAGGACAACACTAGGAAAGTCATTTCATCTCACTCATCTGTATGATAGGGATAATTATACTCATATTACCAACCTCAGAGGCCTGAGCTGACCAAGTGGCGAATATAAATCTCTTCGTAAACATCAAAATCCTATAGAAAGCAATGTTCATTAGAAGGCTCAGTTCAGATTCTGAGTGAATAATGTGAATGAATGTTCATATAGTTTCCAGTACAATGTGTCTATTAAGCCAAATAGCCTTCTTCCCTCTATTAACTCTTTAACATTCTATCTAAATGTATGGGGTGTGCAATGAAGACTAGCACCTCTGGTATAAGTGTCTACCAAGCCTTTTTCAGGACTGCTCATCCACCTTCGATATCAATTTGTCACTCAACTCTTATTTGTGGCTCCAAAAAGTTGTAGCAAGTATAGTAGGGCTATACTCCAATTAAATCGTCTTACAGACAGACTAAACAAGGTTGAGGATAACTCAAGGGCCTAAGAGGATGTCCAGCCCAAGCATATGAAGACTACCTGGTACAATGGGCAGATGAGAACAATTTGCTTCGACAGCCATAAAGTCAGCTAAAGCAGGAGCTGTGAAGCACCTGGAGCTTGGTCAAGCATCAAAGAGGCCAAGGTCATCATCCACTGAATCCTGGACCATCATCACTCACCTTGACTTTTGTCCTGCCGCTGAACTTGGATGACTTAAGAAGAGATAGTGAGGCTGAAGATTTTGTGCTACTCTGCCTCACTCAAGTCATCACTGTGTGATGACATTGATCCTTTTTGAAAACAAACATATAACAACACCATTCCATATTCTTCATGAAATTTTAGATTCTGGAAACTAATAGTTCTCTGTCACAATGTATTATTCAGACAGTGTTTCACAGACTATTTACCTAGACAACTCAAAGAGAAATCATGTATACACTAAATTCTCTACATAGTGCAATATTTAGCTATTTGCTGATTTTGTTCCTGCTTCCCTTAAATCTAACTATGCTATTGATTGGAAACTAAAAGATAATATCTCTCTATGTTTGTATAAGTCATTGTTGTTGCCACAATGGAGGAGGCCATCTATTGTTCTATGGAACCAAAAGGTTAAGGCAAATTGCCTCAAGACAATACCAATGCCTCACCACTTTCAGGCTTCCATATAATCTTTCTATAAAGATAGAGCTAACCCAGGCTTCTAAGCAGGTTTTCATAAGCTGGTCAGTTAATTAACAAAGTGTTGTGTTAGAACAGTAAGGGAATCAGGTGAGATATTTATGTGGCAAGGAAATCTGGGAAGTTTGGTAAATGGGTCACTTTCCCTACATGGCTAGATAACCAGTCCCCATTCCTGGATATCCATGTCGAACTACTTTAATTATCTTGGATTGATCCAGGGCCCCAAAGCAATGGCATTTGGGAATTGTAAATGTTAAAATTAATGGTTTGGCCAAATATATGAAAATTATAAATCTTTTATTTGCAAAAGAAGTGGAAAGAGTGAAAGCAGCGGAATACAGAAGGGTAGAGAAGACATTAACCTATCTAACTAAATATTGTTCCAGTGTTTGGCTCAGCCAGGACTTGTTAAACCTTCAATCAGAATTAAACTCTCTCCAGAGGACAGGAAGGGAAAGCCAGCTATCCACTCACTCAAGTTCCCTCCAAGAGGCAGGTCAAGACAATGACTTGTGCTCAAAGTGACTCCTGAGGCCGACTTGCTTCTTTGAGCCAACCTTTTTGGAAACCACACCTTTCTGAGTTGTTACCCAGTTTAGCACGACTTTCTTCTTTGAGCCATCCTTCTTCTTGAAATCCACACAGTTGTCACCCAGTTTAGCAAGACTTTCTTCTTTGAGCTAACCTTCTTGGAATCCACACCTTTCTGAGTTGTCACCCAGTTTAGCACATGGGTTGCAGACTTTCACCTACTTAAGGTTAAGTAAGGATGTCTTCCTTTTGGAGGTATAAATTCCTGTAGTAAGAGTTTCCCTTAATTTAGAGTTAAGTATGGGTGTATTCAATTTTGCTGATTAATTCAAAAGTAGACAAAAGAGAGTTAATCCTGTCCTCACAATCTAGAGAGGTAGGGGGACTTAAGTTATTGTTAACCAAAGTTTTAACTCCAACTAAGCAAAGACAATAAAGGCTTCCCTTTTCACAAGTGTAAACTCAGAATAGACAAAGAGAACCAAAAATTTCCTTTCACAGAGCAAAGCAGGGAAGTCCAGTAAGCTTTTCACATATTATATCACTAATATATTAACTCTATGATAAATTAACTTTAAATTAATATAACTAAATGTAAGCATTTATGTCATTTTTTAAAACTAAAGGAAAAGGCTGAGAGACAATTTCACAACTATGAGGAAGGAAGAAATTCTTAAATAAGCAGGACATGGAAATTATGATCATAAAAGGTTTGTGTTTTATCCATTTATGCATCTTATTGAACAATTCCATATACATAAAATCAAAAGGCTTTTGTGTAAGCAAAATTACTGCAAATTAGAATTAAAATGGAAACAAATGAAAAGAACTTTATGGCAAATTTCTCTGAAAAAGCTTGTTTCCAAGATATATATATATATAGATAGATAGATATTATATAGGTATGCACATATATATATATATACACATATACATATTTGTATGTATGAAATTGATGTAAAGACATAAGGACAAGAGCCATTCCCCAATAGGCAAAGGATATGAAATACAATTTTCAAATGAAGAAATGGAAAGTAACAATTCTGAAATATTCAAATAGACCTGCAGTCTCATTGATATGAGAGTTCCTTCCAATGATGCACTTTCAATCCATCTTCGCCTGCCCTTCCGAAGTGTGTAACTCTTTTCCATATTTTCCTATAGGTTTGTCAACTAGAGTTTTTGCAAGTTTCAAGTTTGCCCCTGCCCTCTGAGGACTCACCTTGAGGGAAGTCCCAGACTCACCTGTTTGGGACTGAACAATAGACCTTGAAATGTTTGGTGACCCCAGTTTGGGTGGGACTAGTGGATATAGACAAATGTTAAGTACATTTTTTTTGTTTTAGTAGCTTCTCCCATTGTATTAAAGTCCTCTCCCCAGTAGCCCAGCCTTTGGCTTGACCTTTTCCTTTTGTATTCATTGTAATGGTCTGATACCCTTGCTGCTGGTTTCAGCCTCTTTCCCAAGCCTGCTTGCAACCTGTCAATGTATGTCAGCAGTACCAAGTTCACCAAAAGGTATATAAAATCCACAAGTTCTTTTATTCTTGGGAGAATCATCTCCCATAGTGATCCTCCCAGAGATACTGTCCCCAGAGCCCCAGGGTCTGACTCTGTGTAGTATCTTGGCGCCTGGCTTTGTAATAGTGGCTAATTATTGTACCTATCTCTTTTCTGATTAAAGACTTGGTTTTTGCTGACTACTTTAGTAGTTCTGTGTTATTTCCAAGTTAATAGGTTCATGAAAAATAATTCACTCAATATGCTAGAAACATGCCTCACTTTCTCCTGACACTGTAAGAATAACAATAGAACAACATTCTAGCCATCCACTTGTCATCCTTGTCACATGGCCAATTCATCTTCCATATCATACATTTCCCCATTGGAGTTTATGAAGTGTTCAGGAAGGGCTAGCACCTCTGTGGGCATTTGTGGAGCCCTTTTTAGGGCTACTAATCTGCCTTTGGTGTCTACCTCTCACCTAGCTCTCACCTGTGTCTCCAAGAAGCAATCTCATGTAAAGCAGTTACACCCTGGTCAAACCATTGAGCAAGATAGACTAAATTAGATCAAGGGTGACTGATGGGACTCAAACTTAGTGGTGAGTTATTGCCCAAAGATGTAAAGACTTCCCCAGTGAAGGGGTGTCTGAGAACAATTTGTTCCAATAGCCATGAAGGCAGATGAAGTATGTGCTGTGGAATGCCTAGAACTTGTTCAGTTATCAAAGATGCCAAGGTCATCCACTGCATGCTGAGCCATCATCAGTTGTCTTGACTTTTGTCTTGCCATTGGACTTGGATGACTCTGGAAGAGAGAATGAGACTGATGTGTTGGTTCAATTCTGCCTCACTTAAATCCAATTTCTGGGCAAGTCAAGACATCATCCCCATGATGTCATGGGTCCTCTTGGGGAAAAAAAAAGGATAAACAGCAACATTTCCCCAATGACATATTGGATTCTTGCTCTTCCTGAAATATTTTCATGGGAAGTATGTTGCTACCTGGTCACATTCATGCTATATCTCTCCATTGCCCTCTGTGATGTTCATTTTTAATTTTTCAGAGACTGTGTTTTGTGTTTCACTACTATGCTTTCACACAGGTAGAATGTTGATATTGATCATAATAGCAATAGCATTCATATAGCACTTTGAGGTTTGCAAAACACTTTACAAATATTATATCCTTTGATTCTCACAATAACCTTGTGATATAGGTGCTATTATTAGTCCCATTTTACAATTAAGAATATTGAAGCAGACAGCAGTTGTTAAGTGACCCACAGCTAGGAAGTGTTTCAGGTCACATTTGAATTCAGGTCTTCCCAACTCCAAGACTAGTGCTCAATCCACCACACCACTTAGCTTCACATTAAAAAGCTATGTCCTTGTTTCCATGGGAAACTAGAGGTCACTAAAGGAACTGTACAATTTTCTGAAGGCAAGCTAGACTATTTGCCTCCTTCTGTACAAGTCTGGGCCTGATACATTGTCCATCTGTATCACCCATTATGGATATATGTGATTCCATGTACCATTGCCATTCTCTGTCCTGTCCCAAACTTAATGGGTTGAACTCCATTTTTAAAGCCAGTAGTTTATAGAATCTCATCTCATTTAGTTAATTAACCACTATTGATTCAGTGTTCACTATGTGCCAGATCTGTGCTAGGCACTGGAGACTTTGGAGGTCCCACCTCCTCCAACCCATATCTAAACAGGAATTTCTTCTACGAAAAGTGGTTCTTGGAAATCTCTGGAGATAGGACCTCAGTACTTCTGAAGGCAGCTCTAATTGTCAGAAAATGTTAACTTTTGTTCATCTGCCTCAATGCATTTTCTATCCATTGATCCTTGTCCTGTTCTCTGGAGTTAAGTAAAAAGATCATAGATTTAGAGGTAGAAGGGACCTCAGAAGCTATCTATCTAGTCTAAACTCCTCATTTTATAGATGAGGATCCAAAGGGACTTGCTTAAGGCCACACATGTATTAAATGAAACAGCTAGTATTTCAACCCAGGTACACTGACTCCAAATCCAAATACTTTTTTGGTTGTACTATGTATGCTGCTTCCAAAAAAAATCTAAAAAGTGTATCCTATAGCAGAGCTTAAAATATCTGAAGATGGCCATCATGCTTTTCACCCCCATTCCTTAGCCCAATATTTTCCAAGTTTCCTTAAGCAAGTCTTTAAAGAACATAGCCCTCTTCTATGGTCTCCTCTTCATCATAGTCACCTTCCTCTAGAAACATTCTATACTGTCAACATCCTTTCTAAAATCAAGTACATAGAACTGAACACTACTACAGATTAATACATTCAAAGATCTTAAAACTGAAAAAAAACAAAGAGAGAGAAATTATCTTGTAACCTTTTAAGGTATAGAAAGAAAATAGAAATACCCAGAAATTTATAGGAGACAAAATCCCAGAAAGAAGCCCATAATTAAATCTATATCTTCTAATACCTGGGGGAATTATGGGAATCGAGTGAACCACACTGACTCCATCTTGTGACTTAATTCTGGATCTATTTCAGTTCCCTTTTATTCAATTATGTCTTGTGAGAATTCAATTTCTGTCTTGTGAGAAAACTTTATTCAATTATGGGAATTGTGAGAAAAGATTATAGTATTGTATGAACCTAGCTCTATATGACTAAGAAGCTGGATCATCTCTACTTGTTGTTTAGAGATCCTTAACTAAGAAGCTACTGACCAGAAACTCAGTCAGATTCAATGATTGATGCAAGAAATTTTCTCACAATTATATATCTCAAGCAACCCATATGTCTCAACTGAAAACCAGCTTTGCTAGTCAATAATTTATTGTTTTCATGTTCCTTTGACCACAGGCACTTTAGGGAGTGGTATACCTTTATTTCTTATTTCAGGGAATTGTACTGTTCATTCTACTCTTTCCAGTTTTCAAAGTCCCTAAACTTTCCTTTGCTTGGAAATAAGATGATCTAATTGTGTATCCAGGTCTATATCATGCTAATAGTTTTCTTTTCATGCATAAAAACCTATCTTCCCCTGTATTTGGGTCCAGTGCCAAGTTAGGAGACCTGGTCCTGATTTATAATGCAATTAGCATGCACAGCTTAATAAATTGATATGCTCAGAAATTTGAACCTTTGTTTCTTCAGTTACTTCATATCTATATACAAATGCCCAAGATATGAGTCGTGAGTAGCATGAACTGGAGACCCTAATGTAGTGATTCCCAAAGTGGGTGCCACCGCCCCCTGGTGGGTGCTGCAGCGATCCAGGGAAGTGGTGATGGCCACAGGTGCATTTGGGGGCGGTGAATAACTATAAGGGGTTGGTGATAGTATGTGACAGGGGCACTAAGTAATATTTTTTCTGGAAAGGGGGCGGTAGGCCAAAAAAGTTTGGGAACCACTGCCCTAATGCAAGGGAGCAAATTTGAACTCATAGGTATTGCTGAGACTTGGTGGGATGAGACCATGACTGGAATATAGTTCTGGAAAAAATATACCTGAATTAAAAGAAACAGGATAGGAAGAGAGGGAAGGGGGCAGGAATGAATTAACCTTGTATATTAGAATACACTTATGGGAGGAAATGTAGGAGTGAAATGGAAAGAAGAATAGCGAAGGATGTCTGAATAAAGATCAATAAAGGCATAACTTGAAGGCATGTAGTCATTAGTATATATTATAGATCACTTGGACAGAAAGAATAAATAGATGAGGAGCTAAAGAACCAGATCACAAATCTGGCACCAAAGCATCGTAACACTGTAGTGAAGGGGAACTTCAAATATCCAAACATCTACCAAAGTAAAAAAGCTAATACATTCTTGACTTCTCTTATAATTTCATCCTCCAAAAGATGGGGGAACCAACAGCAATGAGAGACAATATGGTACGATGGAGAGGGCCCTGGATTTTAGAGTCAGAAAAACCAGGATGCAAAACAAACAAACAAACCTTAGTCACTTATGGGTGACCCTGCTCGGGTCAGTTAATCTTTCTGTGCCTTTGTTACTTCATCTAAAAATGAAAGGTTTGGGCTCAGCTTTCTCTGAGATCTTTTTCAGCTCTAAATCTATGGTCCTCTGAGGAAGGACTTCTATTTTGGAACTAATTCTCACCAACAAGGAGGAACTGACTTCTGGGATGAACGTGATGAGACCTTTGGAAGGAAGTAATCAATCCACTTTAGAATTGATGGTAGAGAAGGAAAGAATGAGAATAGTCTGATGTGCAGCCTAGATTTCAAAAGACTCAGAAGGAATCAGAGAGAGGATTCTGTGGTCTAGATTTTTGCCCAGGAAGTCAGTCTATGAGGCATGTGAAACTCTCAAGAAGGAATTCTGAAAATACATAGAAACAATTCCTAAGAAGAGGAGAAAGGAAAATTGTTTAAAGAGACCAATATATGTGCAAGGAACTCACCAACCAATTTAGATTTTTAAATAGTGAAGAATGTCTATAAAATCATGGCATGGTCTTGTAAGAATAGTGTGTGTGTGTGTGTGTGTGTGTGTGTGTGTGTGTGTGTGTGTGTGTGTTTGAAGGGAGGTTAAGAAGCTGGGTGGTTCAGTGGAGAGAGAGCCAGGCCTAGAGAAAGGAGGTTCTGGATTCAAATCTGGCCTCAGGTGCTTTCTAAATGTGTGACCCTGGGCAAGTCATTTAACCCCATTATCTAGCTCTTACTGCTCTTCTGCCTTGGAAGCAATGCATAGTGTTGATTCTAAGATGAAAGGTAAGGGTTGAGAGAGAGAGAGAGAGAGAGAAAGAGAGAGAGAGAGAGAGAGAGAGGTGTCAGGAATGCTAAAATTCCTAATATATTGTACTCTGCAAGGAAAATTTAAAATAACCCCCAATCCCACCAAAAATATTTTTTAAAGCTTTTTTTGGGGGGGTTAGAGAAAGAGGATTATCAACAGAAGAATAGAACCACTGTTTTGCATGAATGAGATGATTATAATCGGTGACAGAGAAAATGTAGATTTGCTCAACTCTTATTCTTTTGCTTTTTTTGCTAAGAAATCTTCTGATTGAAAAAGATTAAAAATAACAAAGAAGGAACTGATACGCAAGATAAGGAGATAGTAAGAAAGAACTGGCTTTAAAGAAGTGAAGTCACCTGAACCAAGCATACTGAAAGAATGGCCAGATATGATTGCTGGGCTATCTCATTGATAATTGAAAGATTCTGGAGAATGAAAAACATACTGAAGGGTTGTAGAATAACAAATATTATCTTTTTATCCTTTCTTCATATTATCTGTAAGTAGAATCATTTGAAATCGCTTTGGATGTGATTTGCCAAATTTCATTTTCATCATATCAGTAGCTCCTGAATTGAAAAGATAAATTAGTTGACAAACTAAAATCTTCCTATTTTGCATTGCAGTTGGATGAAACAAGGGAGGTAAAGATGCTCATTTGATTACATACATACAATATGTTGCCAAAAACGTTAGAGATTGAAAACCATGAGTGTAGGGTCCTATCAAGAGAAATTTTCAATAAAATTGATGCCTTTTTTCATGAGAATCATATAATGTGGCAGAATTGTAGAGTTCAATCAATGTCAAGACAAATGCAGGTAAAAATGTGGCTTCTGTGCAATAGGAACACATTGATTGTTAAACAGACCATCACTTATATTGAGAAATACAAGTTGTAAAGAACTACATAAAGTTTTTCAAGTTGCTACAAAAGCAATCAATTTAATAAAAAAATCCGTTAAAGTGAGGCTCATTGCAAAATTCTGTGACAATATTTTGAAACACACTGACCTTCTTGTGACAAGGTAGATTAAGGGTTATTTTTATCTAAAAAGAAAAAATTGTCATTTTTCCTAATAATATTATCAAGGTGAAACAATCATTCTGATACAAAAACCACTCTAATGAATATAAATACACATATAAATAAATATGTAGTATAAGTAAATCAATCAAGGTCATCAAATTCATAAAACCAAAAAAAGGCTTTATTTGCAAAAAAAGAAAAAGGAAATATGTAGCTCTGAATTTTCTTGGAGTTCCTCAAATGACATAAACCCATACTGGAGGGGAAAAATGACCTTCTTCATGACTTTCATCTGTGATCCCTAATTTCATCCACTTAACTATTGAAAGAATATAAGGCTGTCTGAAAGAGAAATTCGTAAGCTTTGTAAGTGCATGTCTTTAGATTCCTTTGGAAGTTTGGTAAAGCTTCTGGATCACTTCCAGAATAATATTTTTAAAAGCATAAAATACATAGGATTATAATGAAACCAATTAGATCGAAATGCAATTATCAAACTATGTTTACAATTTTTCACAAAAAATTAAAATTAAAAAAAATTCACGGATGCCAAGTTAAGAGCTCCTATTCTAAATTCTGGCTGAATGTTTCCAAGTCATCCATTTATTTCCTTGAAAAATTAAATAAATATAAGATTGCTAAAGAATCATGGGATTTAGAGCTAGACATCATTTATTCCACCACTTTCATTTATTTCAGATGAATAAACTGTGGTGGAATAAAATGAGGTTTAGGTAGATTAAGTGACTTCTCAGAGGTCATTCAATTTAGCAAGTAACAGAGCTCAGATTAAAATTGAGATCCTTTAACTTCAAATCCAGTGGTTTGATTTTTTTTCACATTACACACGACTGACTTTTCCTAATAGCTCTAACATACTTTGATTACAATCTAATTTTCCAGCCTTATCTTCTACTCCATTCATTCACAAACTTTTTTTCTTGTTCAGTCACTTCAGTCTTGTGTGACTCTTAACTGATCTTACTTGGGGTTTTCTTGGCAAAGACATTAGAGTGATTTGCCATTTCCTTCTCCAGCTCATTTTACAGATCGAGGAAAGTAAGGCAAACAGGGTTATTTAACCAGTAACCAGGGTGACTTACCCAGAGTCACAGAGCTAGTAGTAAGTGTCTGAGGTTGGAATTGATCTGGTCTTCCTCTTCCAAACCTGGCACTCTATCCACCGTACCACCTAGCTGGTAGTAAAATAAGATTTTCAATCAGAAAACTATAGATTAATGCTGGACACACATTCCTACTGTCAAATTTGCTGCCTGTTTGAATCCCTGAAACTTTCTGGGCTTTTTGGGATTGGACTAGATGATCTTTAATACTCCTTTCAGCTCAGAACAATTTTAGGTAAAATTATACAGCACTTTGGGTTCAGAGGAAAGATCAATCATTTAGCTAGATGATAAAAGGACACTGTAAGGTAGGGCAGTAGACAGAGCATCCGGCTTGGTGTTAGGAAAAACTGATTTCAAATCTGACCTCATTTAGTAGCTGTGTAACCCTAGGCAAATCATTTAACTCTGTTTGCCTCAGTTTCCTCACCTGTAAAATGAGCTGGAGAAGGAACTGGCAAATCATTCCATTATCTTTGCCAAGAAAACCCCAAACGAAGCCAGGAAGAGTCACACATGACTGTAGTGACCAAACATAATAAAAGGGGAGAGGGAAGAGAGAGACTCAGGAAACATTTATAAAGATGGTTGAACTGAAACTTAGGGATTAAAGGATGGATGTAAGCTTTCTTGCATAAAGCTGTCATCTCTGTTAAGGCAGGGATGCATACAGGAAAAAAAGCCCTTGGCTTTGGTCTCAGAGGGATCTAGATTTGAATCCTATCATTTACTACCTTTGTGACTTTGGGGAAATTATTTAACCTCTCTGGGCCTCTGTTTCCTCATCCGTAAAATGAGATTGTTTGGGTAGGCAGTCTCTGAGGGTCTTTTTCAGCTCAGAAATCTGTGATTCTATGAACACTTCCATCTCTTCCTTACCTCACTGTGACACAACAATCTCCCTTGTTTTCAAAAACATCAGAAATACTCCCTGATGTTATGAGTCCTCCCACTCCCACCTCCCAAACAAGTGTTGGCCAAGGAGCCATCGTGAAGTAAAACACTATTTTCCTATAATACCTTCTGATTTCTTCTTCAAGTGTCTGTTCCGAGGTCCTCCTGTTTATTCCACTCAGCCACCAAAAAGACAGCATGTCTGTTCTCAGTTAATTCTCAACTAATCCCCCCTAGCCTTGGCTTCATGTTTATATTTGAATAGAGCATGCTTGAAGAACCCAAGGACTGATTCTCTTATCCTAGAATTTCAGATATTGATGTTAGAGATGGTTGGGTTTTTTTTTTTTTTAAAGAGTAAAGGGAGTTTAGTCTCCATTTAATGTAGGGGGCTGTCCACTCTGCAGGTCATAAGGCAGTGAGTACAGCAGAAAGAGCATTCATTGGTTTTGGATTCAAAAGGCCCGGGTCCGAGGAGTGGCTTTGTCCTTTACTAGTGACTTGGGCTAGTAACTTATTTCTCTGAGCCTCAGTTTCTTTATCTGTAAAACTTGAATTGCCATAGATATGTACACCACACTTCATAGAGATGTTGTGAGGAACAGATAGCAAATATGGAGTGAGGTATAATTGTGTGTTTTATGGGGTTGACCCGGGCAGCAACCTTCCTAGAAAGAAAAAAAACACAAAATGTTAGCCCTGAAAGGTACCTCGCAGACCCCTTAGTCTAATTCCTTCATTTTTATAGACGAGGAGGCAACCTCAGAAAAGGGACCTTATTTATCCAAGATCATACAAGTCAGTGGTAGAGGAGAAATTAGGCCTGAGGTCTCTTGAATCTTGACTATTTTCTTTACATGAAGGCCAATCTTGGTCTTTATGGGGATGGTGAGTTGGAATCTCTTCCCATTCCTGGAGGGAATAATGACTGCATAAACAAAGGAGAAAGGTTTCAGTACCCAGATCATTGTAGTGAATAATCCCCTTCAGAGGAATAATGGTAAGACATTTCTTTCTCACTCCTATTGGCAGAGAGGTGGTGGAGTACATGCCCAAAATGAGACATACATTTGCAGACATTGGCATTATATTGGGTTGGTTTTTTTTTGTTTTTTTTTTGCTCAACTATACTCATTTGCTTTAAAGAAGGTTTCTGTTGGCTGAGGTGGCAGAGGGAGTTACTCATTATTGGAAAAAGACAGAAATCAAAACAAAAGCAACCAGATTTTAAAAAAAGAAAGAAAGAAAGAAAAGAAACTATCAGGAGCAGCTAGGTGGCACAGTGGATAGAGTCTCAGGGGAACTAGGTTCAAATCTAGACTCAGATACTTCCTAGCTGTGTGACCCTGGGTGAACTGCCTAGTCTTTAATCTTTTAAGAGTTACTACTGGGGGGAGCTGGGTTGCTCAGTGGATTGAAAGCCAGACCTAGAGACAGGAGGTCCTGGGTTCAAATCTGGCCTCGGACACTTCCTAGTTGTGTGACCCTGGGCAAGTCACTTAACCCCCATTGCCTACCCTTACTACTTTTCTGCCTTGGAATCAATACACAGTATTGACTCCAAAATGGAAGGTAAGGGTTTAAATTAAAGAGAGAGAGAGAGAGAGAGAGAGAGAGAGATGTTACTAAGCCAGAAAGTAAGAATTAAAAAAAAAATTTTAAAGAAAAACTATCACTAGTTCAAATCTTGGGCTGGAACTGTTCATAAATGAAACCCATTGCAATCTGTTAACTTCTAGCAATTTTCAAATTGGTATTTTATTATTTGTATTTCTAGTGTTCCTATTTCTTGATTCTTATAGTTACTTCACCTTCTTTATCTGTAAAAATGGGGAAAATAACCACACTAAAGAGGCTATTATCAGAAAAGCTCTTTTACCAAGTATAAAGCACTCTAGAAAGGAGAGCTGTCAATGACTCACCCATAGATATTGACTCAAGGTGCCTCCGTGACTTGGTCGCCAGCCTCCACCGCAAAAGGATCCCAGAATCCCAGGAGTTCATTGGAGTGGACCTCGGAGGTCCTCCAGCTCAACTCACAATTTAGAAAGATTCCCTTCTACGACAAACCCTACAGGTGGCATCCAGGCTTTGCTTGGAGACCTCCAGTGAACCAGAACCTCCTGCCTTCCAGGGGCAGCCCAGACCCTTTGGGACAGCTCTAATTGTTGGAAAAATTTTCCTGACTGCAAGCCTTCATTTGCCTCTTTCCAGTTTCCAGGCATTGTTCCTGAGAAGGCAGGTGCCTTGAGCGGAGACTAACCATGGGGTATGGATGTGTCTCGAGTGGTGACGGCAAACCTATGACACGTGTGTCAGCACTGACGCACGTAGCCATTTTCGATGGCACACAGCCGTAGGAGGCCGCATACAGAGAAGTGTGGGAACGTGTGCCGAGGATGAAACATTTGCCATAGTGTAGTGTAGACACTCTGTGCACTATAGATGACGATTCTACCTCTATTAACTTACCTATTTTGGTTTATTAAATACAGTTACATATTAAAATTATACATTTTTGTTATTTAAACTATATCGTGAAATGATGGGTTTTTTTCTCAAAGTGGCACACCACCCGAGTTATGCTTGGGTTTTTGGCGAATTTTGACACACCAAGCTCAAAAGGTTTCCCATCACTGGTCTAGAGCTTTCCTTGCTTTCCATTCTTCCTATTAAAGGAAAAGGCTTAACTTCTCCAAATTCCTCTCCTTTGCCTGTTACCAGCCAATTTCCCTAATTTTTTTATATATTTAACAAAATAATTTTTGATAATTTCTTTGTTATGCATGACTACATTTTTTTTGTGGTGGGGTGGAACACAATGGAAGATTCCAGTGAATATCTGAAAATACACAGAATTTAGGCATCTAAGCAGCCCAGGTCTACTGAATTACTTAATAGGAACGGAGCATCTCTGTTTAAAATAAGTAAGATTTTATCCTGGCTGGAGGGCTCTAAACTGTAAAGATTTTTATAGTTTTCATATAAGTGGAATAACATCTTCATAGTATTTTGAAAACATTAAATCACTATATAAATGCTACCTATTATAAAATTGTTATGAAAATAAGTCTTGTAGGGGGTAGCTAGGTGACTCAGTAGATTGAAAGCCAG
Source organism: Gracilinanus agilis (assembly GCF_016433145.1). NCBI lineage: Eukaryota > Metazoa > Chordata > Mammalia > Didelphimorphia > Didelphidae > Gracilinanus > Gracilinanus agilis. Next base: position 99,554,023 of record NC_058132.1, read on the forward strand.
ACCTAGAGACGGGAGGTCCTGGCTTCAAATCTGGCCTCAGACACTTCCCAGCTGTGTGACCCTGGACAAGTCACTTAACCCCCACTGCCTAGCCCTTACCACTCTTCCACTTTGGAACCAATACACCGTGTTGATTCTAGACCGAAAGTAAGGGGTAAAAAAATAATTATTATTACATACACATATAATAAATTAATTAATTAATTAACAAACAAATAAATAAATTGTGAGTTCCCAAATGATAGCATTAGAGATTCATGTGAATTGAGGCTTCTGTATCCTTAGAATAAAAAATCAAGTCCAGATTGAACCAGATTTAAAAGCCTAGAGCATAGGTGTCAAATAGGAGGCCTGTAGGCTGCATATGTCCCCTTAGTGACACACAAACCAGGTTAAAATGTAATTGGGAAATAGTTAATAAAAACAAATAGAAATACAAAACATGGTTAATGTGATATTTCAAAATGAAGTCAGTCTGTATAGCGCAGAGATCCTCAGGGATGGTTTGGTGACCCTTGTTTCTATTTGAGCTGGACACCTCTGTCCAGAACTAGCCCTCAGAGGATCTTTGGTCTCTGAGCAAGGGGTGGAGTGGAGTTACTGAGAAAGGGAAGGTCGTGGCTTCCAAAACTGCCTACTAGGAAGAGAAGGGTGTCTCCTGGGACAAGACTCCTGCCCAAAGGTGAGAGAGAAAGCCACAGTCTGCCTTTCACCAATTCCTGGTAGTTTCAGATAATTTCAGGAATCAGGGGGGTTTCCATTCTCTGTCACTGACTTAAGTCCCACTGGTTTGTGCTCCTTCATTCTTAGGGATCCAAGCACCCCAGTTCTACTTAACTCCAATAGTAAGACTGGCTTTTAGAAAGGAATATTTATTTCAAAAGTATAGCAAGCACATACAAATACTTCCCCAACTCCTGGGAAGCATAATCCGCCCTAAACTCCCTCTGTCTCTATGGAGAGGATTAGGTTTACAGCCTACCTCAATTCCTATCTAGCATTAGTCCCACCAAGTTCCAAGTCCAAAGCCCTCCTGGGCTGACCTCCCAGCACCTTGGCTTTGCTTGGCTCATTTGCTGGGCTGGCAGCAGCATCCCACTTGGAATCCTTGTTCCAAGGTCACTGTGGCATGATTTTCAGGTCTGGGACTCCATTCTCTGTGTTTAGAACTGAAAAGTACAAATGAAACAAGATCAAAATTTTAGGGTTTTTTATTTTTGTTTTGTTTTGTTTTTTTTAGTGGTTAGAGTGCCAGGCTTGGAGACGGGAGGTCCTGGGTTCAAATGTGACTTCAGACACTTCCTAGCTGTGTGACTCTGGGCAAGTCACTTAACCCCAAATTCCTAGCCCTTACCGCTCTTCTGCCTTTGAACTGATACTCTGTATTGATTCTAAAACAGAAGGCATGTATTTTTAAAAATTAAAAAAAACCAACAAATAACTTTAGGTTGATTTCTCAGGACTACAGGATCCTAGAGCAGAGGAAATGACCCTCCCCCCTCACCCAGTTTACTACATGGTGCCCATGCCATGGGGTGAACAAAATCTTCACCTCTAGATGCTTCCAGAAAGAGAGCAAGACTGTCTCAGTCTGGTCCTATTTAAAATGCAAACACTTGCTGCTGTTTAAACTGTGCAAAGAGGATTACAAAATGTCTTTTCCCAGAAGTGGTTCCCTGGCATTTCCCATGTGGGTGCCTCGATCTTGAGCGACCTGGGCACATGCCAAAGTCCCCTTTAATATACACACAAATGTACACAAACATGCATACACATAGGTAAGTATGTATGCATATGTATAAACATACATGTATATACATAATAGCTTAAATTGAAATAAAACTTTTGCATGTATACTTAATTCAATTTCTCTCTTGGACTCCTGTCATACATCAGGAACTGCCTGTTGGAGATTAGATATTTTAAACTGTGTGACCTGTGGTCATTTCATCTAAATATATCCAAAACAAAATTAATTCCAGACCCACCCTTCTCCCCACCAAACCCACCCATCTTTATTCCAAATTTCCCTATGTTTCTGTTGAAGGTGCCACCATGCATATAGTCACCCTGGTGTGCAACTTTGAGGTCACTCTCTCTTACCCTGATGTATGCAATCAGGTACCATGTGGGGTGGGGGACAAATCTCCTCCCCACTCTCCCTGCTAGTCTGAAAGACACGGGAGGGAAAAATCAAGAATGATTTGGCTCAAGAGTTGGGTTCTTCCCCTCTGGTTGGCTTTCTTCTTCACGTTCTGGCTTCTCTGACAGATGACTTTCCTTTAAAGTGATTCCTCAAAGTCTTGCTTTTAAAAACTACTAAGGGTATAGCTGATCCTTCAGGGAGGGAGGGAATAAGTGTTTACACTGTGACTTATATGTGCCAGGCGCCATACTACTAAAGGTCTAGTGAAGCCTAAACATTTCTTTACAATCTCCTTTAAGATTGTAATACCTTGTTTGTTACTTACCATGTATATCCTCCAATTCAAGGGTATCAACTCAAATGAAAACAGGGACAGTTAAATCTTAGGTAAAGATCCCTGTAGGATACTAACTTAGAAACTCACATATTAACATTATCTATGCTTTATAGTATCTATTTAGTATTATTTCCCAATTATATTTTAATCTGGTTAGGACTAAGCAATAACCCACCTCACTACAATTATTTTATTCATTGGTTGTTTTGTTTTTGTTTTTGTTTTTTATCTCATTTCTGAAATTATCTTTCCCCTACTTTGAGGGGTCTTCTTTTGAAAAACTTTTTAAAAAGGTAGTCAAGCAAAACCAGCTGCCACACTGACCACATCTGGAAGTATATGCAATATGTCATAGTTCCCACCTCTCTAATAGGTGAGGGATGGCAGACCTAGAGTCAGGAAAACATCTTCCTGAGGTCAAATCTGGTTTCAGAAAATGACTGTGTGACCCTGGGCATATCACTATACTCTGCCTCAGTTTCCTCAACTGTCAAATGAGCTAGAGAAGGAAAGGGCAAGCCAGTCCAGTATCTCTCTGCCAAGAAAATTCCAAATGGTATCCCAGAGTCAGATACAACTGAAAAATTTAAAAAAAAAAATTTACTTATTTAGTGCCATACCTATAAAACTACCAAAAAACTTTTTTGACTGAATTAGAAAAAACTATAACAAAGTTCATTTGGAAGAACAAAATATCAAGAATATTAAGGGAAATAATGAAAAAAATGAAGGAAGGTGGCCTAGCAGTACCAGATATTAAACAATACTATAAAGCAGCGGTCATCAAAACAATATGGTACCGGCTAAGAGACAGAAGGGAGGACCAGTGGAATAGACTTGTGTTAAGTGACATCAGCAAGACAGTGTACGATAAACCCAAAGAGCCCAACTTTTGGGACAAAAATGCACTATTTAACAAAAACTGCTGGGAAAATTAGAAAACAATAAATTCAGACTGGGTGAATGACTTGAATATAAAGAAGGACACTGTAAGTAAATTAAGTGAACACAGAATAGTATATTTGTCAGATCTCTGGGGAAGGAAAGATTTTAAAACCAAGCAAGAGTTAGAAAAAATTACAAAATGTAAAATAAATAATTTTGATTATATTAAATTAAAAAGGTTTTGTACAAACTAAAACAATGCAATCAAAATCAGAAGGGAAACAACAAACTGGGAAAAAAATCTTTATAACAAAAAACTCTGACAGAGGTCTAATTACTCAAATATACAAGGAGCTAAATCAATCATATAAAAAATCAAGCCGTTCCCCAATTAATAAATGGGCAAGGGACATGAATAGGCAATTTTCACATAAAGAAATCAAAACTATCAATAAGTGCATGAGAAAGTATTCTAAATCTCTAATAATTAAAGAAATGCAAATCAAAACAACTCTGAGATATCACCTCACACCTAGCAGATTGGCTAAAATGAAAGCAGGGGAGAGTAATGAATATGGGAGGGGATGTGAAAAATTGGGACATTAATGCATTGCTGGTGGAGTTGTAAACTGAGCCAACCATTCTGGATGGCAATTTGGAACTATGCCCAAAGAGCAATAAAAGACTGCCTGCCCTTCGATCCAGCCATGCCATTGCTGGGTTTGTACCCCAAAGAGATCATAGATAAAAAGACTTGTACAAAAATATTTATAGCTGCACTTTTTGTGGTGGCAAAAACCTGGAAAACAAGGGTATGCCCTTCAATTGAGGAATGGCTGAACAAATTGTGGTATCTGCTGGTGATGGAATACCATTGTGCTCAAAGGAATAATAAACTGGAGGAATTCCATGTGAACTGGAATGACTTCCAGGAATTGATGCAGAGTGAAAGGAGCAGAGCCAGAAGAACATTGTACACAGAGACTGATACACTGTGGTACAATCGAATGTAATGGACTTCTGTACTAGCATCAATGCAATGACCCAGGACAATTCTGAGGAACTTATGGTAAAGATGCTACCCACATTCAGAGGAAGAACTACAGGAGTGGAAACACAGAAGAAAAACAACTGCTTGAACACATGGGTTGATGTGTACATGATTAGGATGTAGACTGTTAATGACCACCCTAGAACAACTATCAATAATATGGAAATAGTTCTTGATAGATGACACATATTAAACCAGGGGAAATGCTTGTGGGCTGGGGGGTGGGTAGTGGTGGTGTTTGGAGGGTGAGGGGGAAAGTAAGAACATGAATCATGTAACCATGGTTCTCATTTTTCTAAAAAACAAACAAAAAAAAGTAAGTAAAAAAAAAAAAGTCGACCATCACTACTGATATATACGGGCCCTGAACTAATCAGCATTCTTTGTGATATGCCAATATTCCTTGGTCTAGTGAAGAGAGCTCTGGTTTTTGAGCCAGAGGACTCAAATTCGAGTTCATTGCTTAATTTTTCTCATTTCCATGAATTTACCCTATGATTAGAGATGGACTCTCTCTATGATCCACCTCTAATTTTAGGATCAAATTATTGCTTTTATCTCTAATAATCCTGGTGGATTCTTTCTCTACTTTCTTCCAAGGCCTGGACCCCACGAAAAAAGGATTGTGGAGGTGAAGGACAAGAGCAAGAAATCAAGGGAGCCCTGATAGCAATCTAGGGACGTTTTCCCACCCGCACCTTCGGCCTCAATTTACTGTGGGCCCGCCTTCCTTCTTTTTCCCGCCCCTGTTACCCCTGCCCACTGACCAGACCCCACCACAAGCCGGGTGCCCTTCCCCTCTGCTCCACCAAGGTCTTTCCTGACAAGTCCTCCAGCCCCACCCGCCCTCCAATCACCATAGTAACCACGGTACCCACCCCCTTTCCTCTGCCCCTCCCTAGGGCTTGCTTCAGCCCCACCTCCGGATTCAGGGTCGCTATGACGACAACCCCTCCTTTTACCCTCCCTTACCCCCGCCCCCTGCTCCTCCTCCAGGCCGGCTCGCTGGGGCCCCGAGCCGCCCTGGCGGCTGCTCCGCCTCTTTTTCCCGGGGCGGAGTAGGGTTGTGTCTGCGGCGGCGGCTGCTGCGGCTGAGGCGGGGAGGCCCGGGAGGCCGAGGAGGCGGAGCCGGCCAAGGCTGCCTGAGTGACGGCGGCGGATAGCCCGGCTCGGCTCAGCGGGGAGGCAGCGGCGCCATGGCCCCGCTGGGGTCGGACCGAGTGGGCTACTGGGGCCCCACCACGTCCACCCTGGACTGGTGCGAGGAGAACTACGCCGTGTCCTTCTACGTGGCCGAATTCTGTGAGTGGCCGCGGATGCGGGAGGGCGCGGGGACACCGCCAACCCAGATAGTGCAGGACGGGCTCGAGCCTGGGGGAGACCCCCACCTGCCCCAGAGCGAGGCGAACGGGGCGTGTGGAGACCCGACCTCCCCCCCCCAGAAGGGAATGGAGAGTGTGGAGACCCCTCCCCAGGGGGCCTGGGTAGCGTGGAGACTCCCCCGCAGCTGCCCTAGGGCAGGGGGGATGGGTAGCGTGGAGACCCGACCCCCCCTTCCTCCCCCGCAACAGAGGATGGGAGTGTGGAAATCCTCCTCCATGCCTCTCCCCCTTGGGTCGTGTAGAGACGTCCACCTGTCCCAATTCAGGAGGATGGAGAGTATGAAGATTTTTCCCCTTTCCTCCTTCCTGACCCAAGAAATTAGCAGTGTGGAGACTCTTCTTCCCTGGTCTGGGGATGGAGAGTTTGGAGACCCACCTTTCCCCAAATCTCGGAATGGGGAATGTGGAGACCCCTCTAAGGCAGAAAATGGGTAGTATAGAGATCCTTCTTCCTCCTCCCCTTTTCCCCATACACCTAGGCTGGGGATGAGGCGTATATAGAAATCCATTTACCTGAAATGTAGGGCTTGAGAGTTGTGGAGACCTGCTCCCAGCAAGACTGAAAGTGAAGATCAAGTGATAGGGGGGTGTGGAGACCCACCCACTTTCTTCTCCCAAGGCAGACCCAACCCCTCCTCAGCCTCAAAACAGGGACAGTAGGGAGTGTGGAGGCCTACTTTCTCAAGACAGGATCCTCCCTCAAAGGAGCGGATTAGGGGGGCCCTTGTTACCCAGGGGAGCCCCTATCAGCTGGTGGTTGGACTTGCCAGGACCTTTAAAAAGAGCAGTGGGTAAATCTTCTGATTTGCAATACTTTGGGGAAGGATCCTGGGCCAGTGCAAGGCGGGGAGGGGGGTACCTTGTGGAAAGTGTCAGGAGAGAATGAATGGAGCTACCACTACCCCCACCCTATTCCCTAGGGGCCCAGGTGCCAGGGGAGAAATCTGGGAGATCATAGGAAAGAAGAATGGGGGGAAGAGAAGAGAATTACCTGTGCATTGAGGAGAGAAGAAGAGGATCCTCCAAAGACTTGAGATTCTGGCAATTAAGTTGAGGCAGGGGAAGAACACCCTGGAGAGACTAGAGGTTCACCATCTTCACCCACCAGGATGAACAAAAATCAACTCCCTGCCTGTTTTACCAGGTGCTGGCAATCTTGCCACCCTCCCCCTTGGCTTCCAGGCCCCAAGGTCTAGAAAGAATTATTTTTTCTTCTCTCCTTTTCCCCATGAACCTTAAACTCTATTCTTCCTTCTCTTTCTCTTTTTTCTCAACATCACATACTCTCTGTTCATGCCAGACTTACCACTGATCTTTCCCTGCCCTCCCCAAGCCCTGTTATTTGTGCCATTGCTTGACTTGGGGCAATTTCCCATGGCCATAAAAACCTGCAAACCTTCAGCCTCCTCTTCCCAGCACCTCCCCTTAATTCTAGAATTCTGTTATGAGCTGACTGCAGATTTGTCTCCTAACATGACTACCTCAGGTACTGCTTGTACCCAGCTCTGAAGCCGCAGGAAAAAATTCTCTTCATCCCACAACACATACTCATTGCTGTCTGTCCACTAACAACTTGTCCCCATCTTTCAACCCCTCTCTCCAACTGTTCAGTTTTGAGGGCACGATACATTCTGCTCCCTTCAGTTATCTCTTCAGATCAGGCCCTTTGGTTGGGGCAAAGAGTACTTAATGACTTGGTTCTTTAATTTAACAGAAGACAGGATCCACACCTGGTTCTGCTATGTGTTCCTGGTATTTTCTTCATGCCACAGCCCCCCAATTCTACCTACCAAACTCCATTACCTTTTTTCTTTTTAATTTTAATTCTTACCTCCTATATGGAATCAATTAATTCCAAGCAGTAAGGGCTGGGCAATGGGGGTTAAATGACTTGCCCAGGATCACCCAGCTAGGAAATGTCTTCAGTCATATTTGAACTCAGAACCTCCCATCTCTCAGAGATCTGGCTCTCTATTCCCCTAGCTACCCCCAAACACCATTATCTTAGTGTCCCACTTGGGCAAGGTCCCAAGTCATCCCAGAGACTAACTCATTCTGCTCTTACTCCCCCAATCACTGTAGTTTTCTGATTATTTCAGGCCTCCACGATTATAGGAAACATTCCTGACTGCTACCCGCTCTCACCTGCCCTTAAGAACACAGCAGCTATCTGAAGATAGTATAGAGATTAAAATTAATATGCAAAAACTCCACGATATGATCTCACTTTCCAGGGACCCAGTCCTTAAGGTCACTGTTCCTGTCTTCTTTAAGGAAGATAGAGGGGTTGAGGTGTGACTGGTTCTGGTCAGACCCAAGAGAGCCAAGGGAAAATCTACCAGAACTACTTCCATAGTCTGTCTTCTTTGGTTATTTCTTTCCTTCAGATTTCTGTCAGGGTACAAGATACTTCTTTGCCAGGAGGGAGGGAGATAACTTGAATCATTTAACTTTGGAAAATTGTAATTACATGGAATTGGTTTAAAAAAATGTTTTATTAAATAGAAAAAAAGAGAAGATACTTCTTTGGCTGAATCCCTTTGCCTGACTGAGGATGCTCTCCATGCTTGGCTCAACTGTGTATTTCTGGGGACCCTGAGCAAAACTGTGCTTCCTAGTTTATTCCTGCTCTACTTCTCCCCAAGGCACCTGCTCCTAGTAGAAGAGTAAAGGGCTTCATTCTGGGCAAACATTCTTGCCTCTGACCCCAACTGTTCATAGAAGGGGGGAGAAACTGCCTTTTTGTAACTTCTAGTCATCAATCTCTTCTTGCCTTACAGGCCTATTTTTATGCAGAAAGCTGTTTGTTTAATGTGTTTTTTTTTAAAGGCCAAGCTATTAGTATCACTTGAGTTTTTTAAAAGTTGTGCTTGCACAATTTTGGAGTACTCAGACTTCCTACAGCAGAGGAGAAAACTAAAGGGATCCTCTTTGGTTGATTGTAGCGATAACCTTGGGAAATTCAGTATTTGTCAGAGGAAGCCATCATAAATTGTAGTAACAAAGACCTCAGAGTCATAGGCTAGAACCGAAGGAGATAGCTGGCAGATGTTTCATGTTACTGTGGTAGATAGCTCTTAGAAATGGAAAATGGCCTTGTTTCTCAGTATAATTAGAAAAGGAAACACTGGGCAGACAACTAGTGGGTTTTCAACAAGAGGATAAGTGAAGGGCTGGCAAGCATTTTCCCCACCTACTCTAGGGGAACTGTTTAATATGGAGGAAGTTGAGGTTAGGTCTCATAGGAAGCTAGCATGGCTTGGTGGGAAGACCGTCGGAGTCAGAAAAACTGGGTTGAGGCCAGTCTTGACCAGTTACACTCATTCTCTCTGAACTAATTTCAGTTTCTTTCTCTAAAATAACAGTAAAATCACTTACACTGTTGATCTTCCGTAGGACAGTTGTGAGTATAAAATAAGAGACTACCTTGGGGTACTGGAAAGACCTGGACTTGGGCTTGAGAGATGGATTCTAATTGCAGGGCTGCCCCTGGCTAGCAATGCTTCTAGACAAGGTTTTCAGTTCTTCTGTAAAGTGAAGGTGTAGGACTAGAGCAGTGGTTCCCAAACTTTTTTGGCCTACCGCCCCCTTTCCAGAAAAAATATTACTTAGCCCCCTGGAAATTAAATTTTTTAATTTTAATAGCAATTAATAGGAAAGATAAATGCACCTGTGGCCATCACCACTCCCCTGGATCGCTGCAGCACCCACCAGGGGGTGGTGGCGCCCACTTTGGGACTCACTAGACTAGATGATCTTTAGGGTCTCTAGTTCTAATGCTTCTTTAAGTTCAATAAGATTGTGTAAAGTGCTTTACATATCTGAAATATTAGTATTCTCAAAGAGAATTGGAAGTATGCAATGTTGGAATAACTAGAAAGGTGTAGAAACTGGGATAAATTGTGAAACAAGCTTAGTGTTCCTAGATATTCAGAATTATAAGCAATAGCAGAGGTTACCTAGTCCAACACTGGTGAAGTATTGGCACACATGCCAAACTGGCAGTGGGGGAGCTGCTCTGTTCCCCCTCTTCCTAGCCCCTGAGGACATTTTTTGCATGTGTTCTTCTTCTGTCTAATGGCCCAAAGTGAACACTTTTTCCCTCTGCTCTCTGCAGTAACGTTGGGGGAGACAGGGGGCAGGTTAACAGGCAGCTGGAAATTACAGTTTGGGCATACGAACTTGAAAACCTTTGCCAGTGCTGGCCCAGTCTAATCTTCCACGCAGGCCTCCAGGTCTCCCTGGAGCATCGCTGAAAGGTGGCCTACTAGGCCTCTCTTAGAACGTATTACACAGCCCTTTGTGAACACAATATTACTTTGTATAATGACTAACTATATAATGATAAATAAGAATGTCATATTTCTAATTCTTCCCTTTAAAAAGGAAACTTGGATGGATAGGCCCTTTTTTTTATGTTGAATGCTTTAGAGATTATACATTATAATGGTAAAGACTTACTGAGATTTGAACTCAGGTTCTTCCACTGTCTAATAACTATATTATATGAGGATGTTCCCTTTACTTCTCTGGGCCATCACCATCCTCTATGATAAAGGGGAACAGTAAATAATATTTGTATTGCCTGCTTCATGCCCCACAAGGATTCTGAGCTCAGATGGAGAAGGACTAGGGAAAGGTGGGCTAGAGAAATAGAATAACCCCAAACCCCCACCTCTGTCCAGTTAGAAAAGTGTCCCTGGGGGACGTGAGATTTCAGCTTCTGTACAAATGACGGAAGAATAAGAAATTAGCAGGGCAGGAATGAAGCTCTCTAAGAGGTTTGAGAAAGAGTCCATGGGTTAGAGTAGAATGAGTAGATTCCATGTCTACCTTCTCCACAGATCTCTATGAGTCATAAACTCTGATGTGCCAAGTTCTTTTGTTTTTTACTTCCTTAAAGATGATTTTGAGTACTTGCCTCAGATGAAAAGCAGTGACAGGTTCTTCTTTAGGAGACAGGGAAACCGAGTCCCAATCCTGCTACTCTCGTTTGCTACCCATGTGTTTGGACAAAGCATTTCCTTTCTCTGGGCCTTTTAGTTTCCTCTTCTGCAAAACAAAGTCTAAATGGCCTTTAAACTTAAATTTTACCTTATATAACTTGATTTTTTAAACACCTTTCCCTTCTGTCTTAATATCAGTTCTGAGACAGAAGAGGGGCAAGGGGGGAGGCAGTCAGGGTTAAGTGACTTGCCCAGGGTCCCACAGCTAGGAAGTGTCTGGTCCAGATTTAAACCCGGCTCTTCCCAACTCCAGGCCCCACTCTCTATCCACCAGGCTACCTAGAGACCCCCTCCTATGCCTTTTAATGAGACTTTCTTGGATAATAGTTCCTCCAACATAGAGGGAAAAAGTACTGCCAACTTTCCCTGATCCTCTCATTGCCATCTCTCTAATTACGGTGTCCAAACCCTCCCCGCACTGATGATCATTGGGCACCTACTCACCTTTGCAAGCGCAGAGGCTATAGCTTCCTGCACTCCATACCTGCCCTTGAGAAGGTTTGCCTCTCAGGACTGGCCTAAAGAGATCATGCCACCAGCTCACTTTTCTATAATGCCTTAGAGCTTATGAAAGCTTTCCTTATAACTTTATGAAATGGGTATAAATTATCCCCACTTTATAGATAAGGATATTGAAGGGAAATGACTTGCCTCAGCAGTTTTCTAAAACATTTTTGGAGCATAACAAAAGAATGCAATGTTTGAGTGACAGGTCCATTTTGCAACTGAAGAAACTGAGACTCACAAATTAGGAGATTTGTCCAAGATCACAAGGCTGTGAAGTCTCAGATTGAAAACAAAAAATTTAAACCCTTACCTTTTGTCTTTGTTTCAGTTCTGAGACAGAAGAACAGCAAGAGTCAGGTGACTTCCCCAGGGTCACACAGCGAGGAGGTGTCTGAGGTCAGGTGTGGATCCCGATCCTCCTGACTCCAGGCCTAGCGCTCTGTCCACTGGCTTACCTCCCTACCCCGACGGCAGTCTCATCAGCTCACAGGGACTGTTTCATTCTTTGTGCTTGTGTCCCCCAGGGTGTAGCACAGTGTTTGGCACAACGTAGGTATTTAATAAATACTTACTGATTGAAGTATCAGAGCTCAAGCCCAGATCTTTTCATTCTAAAACCTGTGTTCTTTCCAAATAAGGATGATATTTCCTCCTTGCTGGCAAAACTGTACTAATCGAGGCAGCTATGACAGATCTTCCCAGGAGTTACCAAATCACATGGCCTCAGAAAAAGCAGAAGTGCCCTAACACAGGGGCTCAGATTCAGTTGTAGTAGGTTGGAAGGATTGACTTTACTGAGTAATGCACCAAATTGAAGTGAAAAGGCTGCTTCTCTGTAGACTTTTGGGAGTCAAAGGTTCTGTGATTCAAATGTGAATGAAAATTACTTCAGAAATGGCAGAGGTGGAAAGGAGCTCAGGAGTTAGTGTGCAAACCAAACTTATATTTCTTGACTTGGGTCAGGAAGACCTGAGTACAGTCTGGCCTCAGGGACTACTAAGTATGTAACCCTGGGCAAGTCACTTACTTTCTGTTGGCCTCAGTTTCTTCATCTGTAAAATGGGGATAATAATAGCACCTACTTCACAGGGTTATAGTGAGGACAAAGTGAGATATTAGTAAAAAGTGCTTAGTACAGTGCCATACACATAATAGCTTCTAAATAAATGATGACTTCCTTCTTTCTTTTCTAGTTGGGTTCAAATAATCAACCTCACAAGTTCAGTACTGGGGAGACATAGTTAAGATGATATAGTTCTAGTGAAAAAGATACAGGGGTTTTATTTAATGTGTTATCAGCTCCATGTGAGTTACCAGCGTGAAATCTTAAGTTATATTTAATTAGTGAATTTACTTCCTGTAATATAGAAAATGGCACTTGCTCTCCTGCTTATTTATGGTTGTCTGTTGCTCAGCTCACTTGTTTTTTGGTTTTATAAATGCCTTTTGTTTTTATATCATATATGAAATATATGAAAAGGAGGCAAATGTTTTTTTATTGCTTCTCTTGGCCATCAGAGCTAAAAAGCATTCAGTTTTGTTTCATGATTCTTTCTATATATGTTGTTGCCTCTGTAAATATTGTTTTCCATGACTGCCTACTTCACTTTGCATCCATCTTCCCATGTTTCTTTGAATTCTTTATGTTGGTTACATGTTATGGCCCAGTAATATTACATCACATCCATGTCCTACAGTTTGTTTAGCCATTTCCCAAACTATAGTCATCTATTTTGTTTTCTAGTTCTTTGCTATCACAGAAAGTGCTGCTATAAATATTTGGTTTATATGGGACTTTTCTTTGAGTAGTTGTATCTCTGAGTCAAAGGATGTGGATATTTTAGTCACTTTGGCGGGGAGAGAATTCTAAAATGCATTCTTGGGCAGTATTTATAGAGATAGTGTCAACAGGAGGAGTCCTTCAGGTGTGGAGTCCCTTGTGTTAGGGAGGCCATTCGCCTATAAACATGTTTTAAGGAGGATGATCAGCATGGTGAAAGGGGGAACCAAAAACTTTGCCATATAAGAATTGGTTGTAGGGAGGAAAAAAAAAAGACTTGATTGTAGGAATTGGACCTTGAAAAGAGAAGACTAAAGGGGAATGGGATAGCTGTCTTCAAGTACTTGAAGGATCATCAGTCAATCAGCATGTATTTAAGTGCCCACTAGGTGACAGGCTGCACTCTCATGGAGTTTACATTCTATTATATAGAAGAGGGTTTAGACTGTGTTGCTGTGACTTATTCTGCTTGGCCTCAGAGGCCAGAACTAGGAACAGTGCTGCTATAGGGAGGCCCATTTCAATTTCATGTAAAAGAACACTGGATGTGAAATCAGGAAGGACCTAGGTTCAAACTCACTTCATATACTGTTAATTATAGACAAGTAATTCAGCCTTTCTGAACCTTTTTCTTCATCTGTGATAATAATAATGCCTATACTATTTGCCTCAAGATTTTTGAGGATCAAATAAGGTAATGTGAGTAAAGGTGATTTGTGAACCATAAAGTATTGTTAGTTTTCATTGTGACAGCTAAAAGTGAAATGGTTTAGCGGAGGAAAATTGTAGGTTCTTTATCATTTGAAATCTTTGCATAGGACACTGGATGACCACAGGAAGTTGTAAGAGGTGGTGGTGGGGGGCGGAATTTTGGCTCCAGCATAGTATGTTGGACTTTATGACCTGATGTTCCTTACAATTATTATATTGTGAGATTGTTGTCTGTAATACCACCTCTCAGAAGTGGTCATCTAACCACTGCTCACAGACCTCCAGGAAACAAGAGCCTTGAAGCATTCAGTTCTAATTGTCAGGAAGCCAAAATTTGTCTGCCTTTAATTTATACCAATTGCTCCTAGTTCTGCCCTCTGGAGCCTCAGGGAACAGTTGTAATTTCTTTATTGTGACTTCCTTTTGAGTATTTGAAATAGCACCCTCCTTCTCCCCCCTGCTCCCAATAAGATTCCCATTTTCAACTGATCCTTATATCACACCAGGAACCAATAGGCTGTCCTGAGGACACTAGATAGAATGTTTGAGGATGTGGGTTGCCATTCGAGCTCTCCCACTCTGAAGTTCTGGGCCTTTGTCTCCTTATCTGTAAAATGAAGTATTGCTCCAGATGGCTTCCAAAGCTCCTCTGAAGCTTTTGGAGGGCAGATTGTGTCATTCTGTCAGTTCTTTACCTTAAATATTGTTTCCAGAGTTGAATGCAGTAATCTGGACAGGCCTGAGCAGGACAAAGTACTTAGGATTCCTTTCCTAAACTTCACGCTTCCACTACCCACCAGAAACCACATCTGTACATGGAGGGCTTATGCAGATTCGTGCCGGGGCTTAAAGCCAGAAGAAGGCTGACTTTGTTTTGAGGTCTCCTTGCATTTGAGCACTGGCCCTGATCTCTTTCCAAGATATTTAACTGGTGTGAATCATGAACTTGTAGCAAATGGGGGGAAGAGGGGGAAACAGAGTTATTTTGACTAAGGAAATAATGGGCCTTTGGAGAATTAGAACTTTTAAAAAAGTACTCACTGGGCACAAAGTACTAGATAGGCACTTTGGGACAAAGCAGACAGACTGAAAAATAAGAAATTCTATTGTGTTGGCTCATGTGAAACCATAAAGAGTTAAAAGGAAATTTTGCTCAATGTGTAACAATATGCTCCCAAAAAATAACACTATTTCTTTCCACCTGGGGTTCTTCTCTGACAACATTATCCACTGCCTCTCAATTAAGGGGAAAAGGCAGTACCTGGAGAGTTTGGGGAAGAGCAGGGAATCTTTTTTTTTTCCTTAAAGAAAGAGAATGGAGCAATTGTGTAAAACTAGATAAGCCAGCGAAGCAGTACAGAGACATGGAGTGTCAAAAGGGTCAGAAGTCACCCTTTGACATACTTTTCTGCCTCACCCTGCATTGTGGGCATTCCCTGATAGTGGTAGGAAAACTGGATTTCCTGCCAAAACAAGTTCACAAGCCTATGAGCTCTAACATTTGGAATCCTTTCTTCCTATCATTCCCTGTTTCTTAATTAGATACCCCATTTCAAGAAAGATTTTAACAAAACTGGACCACGCCAGATTTAAATCTTACAAACCTTCTTAAGTGTCTCCAAAGTGCAAGGTTCTGTGGCTAACACTGGAAATACAAAGATTAAAAATTGACAGCCTTGACCTCAGAGAACTTCTATCCTACAATGTTGTTGTTCATTCTTTTCAGTCATGTCTGACTCTTCTTGAACCTACTTGGAATTTTCTTGGCAAATATTTCCTTCTCTAGCTCATTTGACAGATGAAGAACTGAGGCAAACAGTTAAATGACTTGTCCAAGGTCAGATAGTTAATAGGTGTCTGAGGCTGGATTTGAACTCAGGATCATGAGTTTTCCCAACTCCAAGCCTAGTACCATATCCACTTTACTACTTGGCTTGGGGGAGCATAAATGGACTGATAGACAACTAAAATTTGAGGTGGAGAGAGAGAGAGAGAGGAGGCCAAGGAGGGATCAGATAAAGTACTCTGATACTTGGAAGAGGGAGAACTTTTTAAAGCCGAGAGTAAGGAGAGTTCCTAGGATGCTAAGCGTACTGGACACCATGCCATGTAAAGAACCAGGGCTGTTAAGTTGAGGAAATGATGTATGGGGACAAGCATGAACATGGTTGTCAAATATTTGAAGACCTTTCATATGGAAGGGGAATTGTATTTATTCTCCCAGCTCACAGAGGGTAGATTAAAGAAAAATGAGTAGAAATGGAGGCAGATTTCAATTTGGTATAAGGAAGAACTTGCTAATCTTCTGGGTCCTTCAAATATGAAATGCCCTGTTGCATCCTGTAATAAGGTCTTCATCATTAAAGAACTTCAGTTGGGGGCCAGATGATTGAATAAAGGAATGAGGCTTCTTGTTCAGGTTCGGAATGGACTAAATGACTTCTGAGGCTGGGAATTCTGAAGTAGTTATATACACTTATTTTTTCAACAAATGTTTATGTGCAATAAGACCGTGCTGTTATATGAGGGAACTAAAAGGTGAATAACCCAATGTTCCCATCCCCCAGGAACCTTATAACCTGTTTACTCGGGAGATACACAGAAAAAGATGCCCACAGATAAATAGAATGCAAATTAAAGTATTATAGTTGCCTGTAAGAGGAGGACAAAGTGGTGTGAGTGGTAATAGATTCACAGATCTTTATCGAATATCTATTATGCTCTAGGCATGAGAGTAGGTGTTTATGTGGGGTAAAAAGACAACAAAGAAGGCCAGTTTGGCTAAACTATAGAGTTCATGATTTTGAAAGCTGGAAAATCAGATTGGAGTCAAGTCCAAAAGGGCTTGAAATCAGGAAAGAAGACCTGAAATCAGGGAAACCTATTTTCAAAAGTGACCTCAAGACACTTGTTATGACTCTGGGCAAGTTATTTAAATTTTACTCTGCATTAGTTTCCTCATCTATAAAATGGGGATGATAATAGCACCCACCTTCCAGAGTTATTGTGAGGATCAAATGATGTAATATTTGTAAATCATTTAATGCAATGTCAGGCACTCTTATCCTCTATATCTATATAAATGTTAGTTGTTATGATTATTATAAATAACTAAAATGTTAGCTGATATTATCAAAGTAATAATAGCTGACACTTATATAGTGCCTATTACGTGCCAAGTACTGTGCTAAACACTTTATAAATATCATCACATTTGATTCTCACAAATATCTATTGCAAAATCATGCAAAACATTAAATGTATTCCACAAAAAAGGCAAGAAAAAATAAATTCTTCCATATAGTTTATATATACAAAAATAGAGATAGATGTTATTATTATTTCCATTTTACAGATGAGGAAACTGAGGTAGAGAGAGAGGTCAGGTGATTTGCCCAGGGTCAGCACACAGCTAGAAAGTATCTGAAGTCAGATTTGGATTCGGGTCTTTTTATTATTATTCTTAATGCAAAACAGAAGCCAAATCAAAGTTCAGTAGTTATGTTTCCTCTTTGTCATCTACTGTTAACTACTCTCAGCATCCTGTCCACCTCAAGCAATGTCCTATCTGCTTTTTAGATTTTTCTCTTGCTCCAAACAAAGCTTTTTAAAAAAAGAATTGTTTATTTTTAACATTATATTTTTTACTTTGAGTTCTAAATTCTTTCCTTCAATCTGTACCCTCCTTCCATTGAGAAGGCAAGCACTATTGTATATGCGAAATCATGCAAAACATTAAATGTATTCCACAAAAAAAAGAGGCAAGAAAAAATAAAATGAAAAAATAATGCTTCCATATAGTTTATCACTTTTCTCTCTGAAGGTGGGTAGCACTTTTCATCATGAATCCTTGGGAATTGTCTTGGATCATTGGATTGATCAGAGTAACTAAGTACTTCATGGTTGATTATCATCACCATACTGCTTTTACTATGTAGAGTGTTCTCTGCTCTGTTTACTTTGCATCAGTTCATATAATTCTTCTCAGGTGTTTCTGAACCCATCCCCTTTGTTATTTTTTATAGCAAAGTACTATTCCATCACAGTCATATACCACAACTTGTTTGGCTATTGCTCAGTTAATTGGCATCCCCTCAATTTCCACTTTGTCCTCCACAAAAATAACTACTATAAATGTTTTTGTACATGTAGGTCCATTTCCTTTTTCTTAAAGCTTTTTTTGATAGAAGTAATAATACATGCCTTTTCTTTTTTTAAACCTTTACCTTCTAAGAATCAATACTGAACATCAGTTCAAAGACAGAAGAGTGGTAAAAGTTAGGCAGTTGGAGATAAGTGACTTGCCCAAGGTCACACAGCTAGGAGGTAGGTGTCCAAGGTCAGATATGAACCCAGGTCTGGTGCTCTATCCACTGAGCCACCTAGATGCCCCAAACCTGCCTTTTCTACCTCTAATATTGTTAAGGGCATATGAGAGAAAGTCAATAGAGGAGCCCTTTATAAATTATAAAGGGGCACAGTGTATGGTACAGTCACTATAAAGACTAAGGAGACTTCATTTCATACCTCACCTTTGTCCTCACACTTTTGCAGTCATTTGCATCTATAACCAACCTTAACTCATTCTTTTTTTAATAATTTTTATTTTTTAGAAACTTAACTCATCCTTTACAACACCTTATTAATTTCTTTTCTATCTCAGTTTTGGCTATTGTATCTGTATTCTCTGTAGTCTTTTTTAAAAAATCTTACTTGGTTAAGGAGTTTCTTGTACAGTCATGTTGAGTTTTTTTTATACAGCTCTCCCCTTTTTAATTTATTTTTGTGTTTTCAGAATTCTGTTGAGAACACGCCATCCCTATTGAATCAGCTTTGCTTGAACATTAGGAATCCTACCTACCATTTCTGTAACTGCTTTGAAATTTACTCTCCAAATATGAAGTTTGTATGAAATTACGCTCAGCTTTACTCCCTTAGCTATCAGAAACTCCAAGGAATGTTTGGCAATTTCTCATTATCCTGGTGTTTTTCGCTTCTTTTGACATTCTTATTTAAAAGTTTTCCTTTGTTCCCCATCCCACTTCTTTCCTCTACTTTGGTAGGTTTCCTTACAGGAGGAATGTTTTATTGATAAATTTTGTTGATGCTATTTTACAGGCCTGTCTTTTGCATAATGTAAAAAATGTAGCCCTTCCATTGCCATTGTCTGGTCACAAGTTATAAATCCATGTCTCAGTGTGATGAATTCGAAGCTGAATTTACCTTAACGTTCCTGACTATATCCATGTAGATCTATTCATTAGCTAGACATTGCATTCTGATTGTATTAGTTATTTTCAGTTGGCATAAAGTATGACTTAAAGTTTTGGTTTGAGGATGCTTCCTTCTCTTTTATCTTCATTAAGCAATCAGTTTCTCTTATATTTGTTTTCTTTCAGAATAAAGACTAAAGACATTTCAGAAATAGACCTTTAAAAAAGCCCAATATGTATCCTTCTTATTGACCCTCTGGGTTTTTCCCCCTCTGTCTGCTCCATCAATCTTGTCCACTTCCTGGTCCCCAACCTCAGTTTTATAGGGTAAAGATATATTTCCCACTTATCATTTTCAAGGTTCAAACTCAGACTTTCAGGCCTATATCATATAGCTCCCTTTATCTGAGAGCAGAATATGGATCCCTCTGAAGAATTGTGGTCAATTTGAAACACCACTCCTTGGATTCCATTGAATAGGCTTGCGATTTTGGGCAAGTTCCCTATATCTTTTAGGCTTGTTTGTCATCTGTAAAATAGAAGCAATTGATACTTGCCTTTCCTGCTTTCTAGAGTTCTTAAGATTATATGAGAGCTATTCAATATAAATTACTTTGAAAATTAGTAGAAGATAGTGTGGCAGAGTGGAAAGGATTAAGGACCTCATTTCAAATCTTCACAGCTACTAGTTATGTGACAATGAGCAAATCATAAAATCTTTTTGAACCCCAACTTCCTTATCTGTAAAATGGGCTTAAAATGATATTTTCACCAAATAGGATTGTTGTATCTAATAAGCCCTAAAGTACTATAGAAATGTAACTTATTACTACTACTACTCTCATAGACCATCAACCAACTGATTTCCTAGTTTGTTATTAAGAACTACATATCTATGTGTTTCATCTTTGGATCTTTCTTTCTTGTCTCTCCTTTCCAGTCAGTTATTTCCATCTTTCTAATCACTTTGATGTGTCTGTTTTGCCTTCCCTGCTGTTTGGACTTTGCTCTTTCTTACTCTCCCCAGGATAGGTTCACAGCTGCCTGAAGATTTGCTGTCTGCAAAACAACTAGGACAAATGACACACACTGATAAGGAATCGATTATGAGGAGCTCCGTCCCTGTGTTCAGATGAATCAGCTTGATCTAGTTCAGGGGTCAGCAAATGTAATCTGTAAAGGGCTAGATAGTAAACGTTTTAGGCCTGGAGAGAAGAGGCAACAACGACAATATTATGTAGATACTTATAAGAGAAGACAAATTTCCACACTTTTTATTGACAAAATTCAAAATATATTAATAACAATTGAGTACAATTTTTATAGTACAGATCTACTAATGAAAAGAATGGAATTATTTTTTGGGATAACATTTCACTTGACTGGGCTCACAATTATTATTCTTTATCATCAATATAGAATAAGATTTTACATTGTTTATCTTTGAAAATGCCTTTTCACATAAATATTGCTAAATACTGATATCAATCTAACAACTGATTAGATATGTGGGTTGAAGGATACTAAAGAATTGAAGATAAGGCCAAAGGTGAACCTGGGTGACTAGACAGAAAATAGGAAATTATGAAAGGAGCATAGCTGGAGCATAGCTTGTTAGGGTGGAGAAAAAACATGACTTGTGCTTTGGATTTGCTGAATTTGAGATATCTGTGGGGTACCTATCCAGTCTGAAATGTCCAGAAGGCAGTTGGTAATGTAGGATTGAAATACAGTACAGGGGAAAGAGTTCCGGATTTGAAGTCAGAAGGTCTGGATTTGAATCCTACTTTATACCTTACTGTGTTTGTAAACAAGGGCAAATCACTTAACCTCTGAGGTCTTCAGTTTGTTCGTCTTAAATTGAGTAGTACCAGATGGTCTATATAATCTGTTCCAGCAATAAATCTATAATTCTATGATTATATCTACATAGCTTTTTAGGAGTCACAACAGGACATCTCCAGAGGACTTATAATGAAAAAAGATATCCATCACCAGAGAAGGAACAGATGGAGTCCAAATGCAGATTAAAATATACCATTCTTCAGTTTATTTTCTCCATGAATTTTTCTCTAGTGTAAGCAGTATGTGTCACATTTCACAACATGATAGACAGGGAAATATGTATTGTATCATCATCTATGCGTAATCTATATCATATTACCTGCCTTCTTGTGGAGGGGAGGAGGGGAGGAGGTAAGAAGAGTGAGAGGGAGGAAATAAAAAGAATAAGATATAGATTTTTGGACCTGGCTAATGTGAGAATTTGTTTCTCTTGAATATATATATTTATTATAATTGATTACATAGTTATAGCTAATTATGTATATTATTATGTTACATATTATAAATCATATATAAAAATAAATGGTAACCAAAAAAGAATTGCAAAACATTTTCTTACAACCCTGAAAGGCTTGGTATTATAATGATTACTTATCTCTATTTTACACATGAAGAAACTGAGTCTTAGAGAAAGTAAGTGGTTTGCTAAAAATTACAAGGTTGGTAAGTGGAAAAGTTAGGTCTGATAGAGTCTTACACAGGACTCCAGTGCAATTCATTTCATCTCTTAGGTGAGTTTCTTCATCTGCAAAATGAGAAAATTGGACTAAAAAATGCTTAAGGTCCCCCATACCACTAACATTTTATGAGTTTGAAATTAAAAAAAAAAAAGAAGCTGTTTAGAGACAGAGAGTTTGAAAAGAATACTAAGATGTTTTTAGTTCTTAGTCTGATTCATTGACTATACGGTTACAAAGATCAGTTACTAGTCTCAGACCAGCATTTAACTATTTTTGAGGATGTGCCATTTAGTATTTTAGAATAATGTCTTTCATATTCCAAATCCTTGCAGAGTAAGAATATCTTGCCATTTTTGTCCTTTACTAGGAAATGAGGAATAATTTGAGTGGCATAGAAATTCCAATAGTAAGGTTTCACAACAGTATTTTAACTCAAAGTTCTGGAGTCAAAAGTTAAAAGTTCTTTCTTTGTAACAGTATGATAACCAGAAGTTATTTTCACACTTAAATTACATGTGTGTTTTCCCTCTTAACTTTAGTTCTGTATTCTAGAGTGAAAGAGAAGGGGAGGAGAAATGAAGGGGGGAAGAAAGGGAAGAGAAAAGGGAGAGGTTGAGAGATATTTAATGGGCTGAGATAATTATTAATTCACATTTCTCTAGCACTGTGAAGTTTATAAACCACCTCTTCCAACCTTGTGATGTTATCAGTATGAGTATTATTATCTCCATCATACATGTGAGAATACTGAAGATTAAAGTAGTTAATTGACTTGTATTAGAGGCCTGTGCTATCTTCCTACTTAATGATCGTATGTATAATTTTTGACATAATACAAGTATAATCATTACAAGGGGATCCAAACAGACTGACATGGGAGATTTTAGGAGGAAAGTCATTTCTCACAAGGAAGAACTAGGGAAAGCTTGATGAATGAGATAAAACTTACCCAAGACCTTGAATTAAGAAAGGGGGATCCAATGAAAAGTTTTGAATATAATGATATGATAGGTATATGTTTTAAGAAAATGATTATTACAGCATATATGGGACAGATCAGGAGTAGAAACTAGAGCTAGGAAGGAGGAGCTGGGTTAAACAAACTATTGTAATAGACTAAGAGATAATGAATGTCCAAATTGCATGGTTCCAGAATAGAAAAGAAGGGAATGGATGTGAGAAATATTGCAGAAAGTAAAATGCAAAATTAATAAAACTACACAAGATGCAAGTATGATTTCTCAGACCTCAAGTAGTGACTGAATTTTGGATGTAAGAGAAACCATAGAAAGAATTTGCTGTTTGGTCTAAGCACCATAGAACTTTTGGTTATTTGAGTGAGAAGAAAGGCATTTGTGCCTTGGGCAGAAGACCATAACTTATAATAAATATTCAGTTGATAGTTCTGGAACTTTTCCATCCTTCTTTTCAAAGTTTAAGCGTTGAAGGACCTGGTTTTCAGAATTTGTCTTTGCCAGTACATCATGAAATTGGAAAGGAAATTAGTTTCTTAAGAAAGTGAGATGATTTTTACTACTTACCTGAGGTCAGTGCTGATTGGATGTTTCTGTTTGTTTGGCATTCTAAGTGCTAGGACCTGTAATTTCATTTTCCAAAGGAAGAACCTATGCCTAAGAAGCTTGGCAGAGGTAGCCATGGCATAGAGAAGAGAGCACAGGACTGGCGGTCAGAAGTCCTGGGTCTGGTTTTGTGAGGTCTGATGGATTGGGCCACCATGTCAATTCCTCTGTCCAGATGGAGGGGGAGGGGGTAGCTGGAAAAGCCTTGTCTTCAAGTCTCTTCCAGCTCCAGTGGCTATGTGTGAAGAACCCTTCCAGTTAAATGTTCTTGTATATAATTCTGAGAGGGAGGGAGAAATTAACAGAAGCTTCTAATTCTGTTCTTCAGGAATTAGAAGTTATGGGAAGTTGTTTGGAATAATGTAGTCCAAGGTAGTGGAAGGAGTACTGGACCGACAGTCAAGCTGCGCTTCAGTCATAGGAGCCCTGTCACTCACCAACATTGCCTGGTGACTTTTCTTTCAGCCTCCAATTCTTCACATGTCAAATGTGTATGGTGAATTTGCTTTCCCTCCTGCACAGGGTTATTGAGCGGGAAGGCATTCTGTCAGCCTGTAACTGTGAGTGATCCTTAAAGAATGGGACACTCTGATAGGAATGAGAAAGTGTAGGCATGATCAGAAGCCTTAGAGAGATAAATTTCCAAGAAGTTAGTAACTAAATCTTGCCTGGCTTCTTATCATCAAGGCTTTCTCTTCAAAAGCCTGCTTATGCTGTGGGTTGAGTACTGACCTTTGTAGATAGAACTGAGTTGGGTGTATTTTTAAGAAATTTTTTCCCCATTAATGCTGGAAAATGGTTTGTATAACTCATATTTCTCCTACATGAATCTATTTGCAAACTTGTTGGCTATAGTTTGTGGCCTATCAGAATAATTAGTCTTGAAATTCACTGATACATACTTTGATTTTTATCTAGAAAACTGAATCAGATTTAAATATCTCCTGTTAGAGCTATGTGTTAGTATATGCCTATGTCCTTTCTGCTGGGGGGGCCGAGACTGAGCTCAGGAGTTCTGAAGTACATTAGTATAAAAGGCAATTGGGTTTCTTCACTAAATCTAACACAAACATGTTTAGACCCTGAGACTCAAGCTGTCAAGCTGCCTAAGGAGGGAGAAACTAGCCCAAATTAAAAGAGGCTGGTTCCCAAACTCTGTGAAATAGGGTGATCTAGTCTCAAAAAATGAAATAATCAAAATCCCCCAAATAATTAATAACATTCTTATAACACCCTATCTTCCTTTAAGACTCAGCTCAATTACCACCTCCTCCTTTCCTGCCCCAACCCCCAGCCATTAGCATCATTCCCCTTTAAGGCTACCCTCCAACTACTAGGTGTATCACTTGTATATTCTGACTTATGTATGTTGCTTTGAGGTTTTTTCTTTGTGTTTATCACTAACTGGCATAAACTAAGTACTTAGCAAATGCTTCTTGATCTATAGATTATAGGCTAAACATGCACACACACTCCCTTTACCAGTAGAGATCACCAGCTCATCTCTAACTTACTCTTTTTTTCCCTTCTAACTTATTTTTAAAGTTATTAACTGAGCAACAGACTTTAGCAACAAAACAGGGTCATGCCACCTATGTCAGAGGCAGGGCTTGAACCCATGTCTTCCTGACTGAAGCCGGCTCTGTACTTCTGTACCAGTTTGCCTCTCTTTAGCATTTTACGAAGTTATTTTTACTTATTTCATCACATTTGATCCACACAATAGCCATGAAGCCAGTGGGGCTTTTCCAATTTCATAGTTGGAAGAAAAAGGAGTTAAGAAAACAGCTAAGTGGAGCAGCAAGGTAGTGCAGTCAGGAAAGCCTAGGTTCAAATATGGGCATGGTCATGACTTAATTGTGTGTCCCCAGGCAAGTCACTTAACCCCAATTTTCACCCTCATTACCTAGCCCTTGCCACTCTTCTGTCTTAGAATTGATATTAAGGCAGAAGGTAAAGGTTTAAAAAGAAAAGAAAGGAAAAGGTAAGGGACTTAGTCAAAGAGTTAATTAGTAGTAGAGCTAGAGCTCAAAACCAGGGCTTCCCAATACAGAGTTGATTTTTTTTAAACTATTTCAGGGCTGCAATATTAATAAAACAAAGTTCCCTTAAATGTTTCAGACTATTTTTTAATGAATTACTGAGTCAACCTTGCCACAAGAGGAGTATCTTATTTTCATTATATTACATGAAAAATGTAATTTTTTCTGTTAAATTTTAATTTGAAAGAACTGGAATTCAAAATACATGGGTTGAAGTTTCAATTCTAATGCTTTATAGTCTTTTAATCTTGGGCAAGTCATTTCAGTTCTCTGAGTTTTAGTTTCTTCTTTGTAAAATGGGGATGTATGGCAGAAAGCACTTTTAAAACTAGAGAACTATGAAAATGTGAGTGATTATTAGGATTAGGATTATATCCCAAATGAAAAGAACCAACCTTTTTTCCAGTCCTTTAGGATTTACCTCTGAAATTTTAAAGTAATTTTTCCTCTGAGACAATCTTATTTATTTTAGGTGAAGTATTTGGAAGCAATTTTAAAAAATATTTTATCCTCACCACCCTACATTACTATCAACATAGTAGAACAGAAAAAGAGAATTATACAAGACACAACAAGTCTCTGTTATTTACTTCTAACTTTTCAAGTATATGTTTAACTTACATATCTCTATACATCTCTATATCTATATCTATATCTATAGATCTATATATATATAAGCTTTCAAAGTTATCCTATTTGTTCTTCTTTCTGGCAGAAACAACATTTTTTTCTATGTTAATTTTACTTTATTCTGGTCTTTGATAGATCTGTGATCTAATTGCTGCAGGTATTTCTACTCTTCATCCTGTGAAAATCTTTTTCATGTCTTCTAATAAATTCTATACACAGGGCCTATCGAACACATTGAAGTCTTCAACTATGACTTAATTCTCTAATATTATTGACTTAGATTTTGGTATAAATTTAAGTATTGAATTTTTTTCCTTGATAATCAACAAAGCTAGCCTGTCTTAACAGCAGCACTTTCAGTGAGGTTATATGGCAGCATCATGGAGTAGTATGGCGTCTGAAGAATTGAAACTGATGGGAAGCAAAAGGGAGCATAAGCTGGTTGTAACTCAATACAGATGTAACTTAGATCATCTGCAGAGTAGTTACCATGAAAATGTAGTGACCAAAGTGTTTGCCTTCTAGCAGGCATACTCCCTAGGGTTGCTGAGATCCCTGTTGGCTTGTGCTTATCCTTGAAGAGACTTTTAGGAAGAAGTCAACAGCGACAGGCAACAGTTCTGGGCGCAGGGCAAATTCAGGCTACACAGAGATGGAATGATTGAGAAAGAAAGAGGGAAACTAATGGACAGCCCATGTGTTCCACTGATATTCTTGAGCTGTGAAGGGTATATGAGCAAGGTTCCCAACAAGTTGCTGGTGCTATGGCAAACACATGGGAAGTAGGAATGAGAGTAAGTAGGCATGAATGGGGCATGGTGTGCATTATTGGAGCAAATATGTTCATTGATAAAATCACAGCTCTCCAAGATATTGGAGCATTAATTAAAAGGATGGAGGCGGAGAGAACTACAAGTCTCAAAAACAGAGTACCATTTACTAGTGTTCTGGTTTTGAGGATATCAAATAAGAGAACCTTCTCTAATGACCTGTACTCTGCTATGTACCATGCAAACTCAGACTAACCCATGATATTTTAGTGCAGAGTTCTTGCACAGGTCTACTTTAAAGTGATAGAAAGGTTTCATAGCATATTTTACAACTGGTCTTATGCTTTAGTATTTCTTAAAATTCTGAACTTTTTGGTATGTTGGATTCATGTGTAGATGTTATATGACAGAAAGAATGTATATCAACAAGGGAAAAAAATGTGGACTTGGGTTTGGACCTGGGTTTGAATCCATGCTCAGTTTCTTTTCTTTTTACTACTCATATGATGCTGGGCAAACTTTTTGGTCCTCAGTTTCCTTTAACTGCCAAATGAGAGGAATTTGGACTAAATAATTTTCTTCGAATCCTTAGATCTAAATCTATGATTCTTTTTTTTCCCCTAAAACCCTTATCTTCCATCTTTTAGTCAATACTGTGTATTGGCACCAAGGCAGAAGAGTGGTAAGGGTAGGCAATGAGGATTAAGTGACCTGCCCAGAGTCACACTGCTAGGAAGTGTCTGAGGCCAGATTTGAACCTAGGACCTCCTGTCTCTAGGCCTGGCTCTCAATCCACTGAGCTACCCAGCTGCTCCTAAATCTATGGTTCTTGATGAGTTCAGAGAACAATTTCTTACTCTTCTCCTTTAAGTAGCATTCTAGTCCTTATCCTATCATAGTATATTTGGTTTCAAGTGAGATCCTGTTCTATACTAGAAATAAAACTGCATTATTAATATGGAGGAAATAAACTATCTTTGTTTTACCTGGATGATGAGAATAGAAATAGGAAAAAGAGAAATTTTATTATAAATATACTCTTTCATCCCCAAACCTATTATTTTTAAATTTATGGTACTGAGTAGATCATAAAATATCAAATCTGAAAAAGACTTCAAATGTCATCTAGTTCACTGACTTTGTTATTTGATAGAAGAGGATATTATGTTATTATATAGCATTTTCCCTGCTCCAGTGCAAATTGTTTGCTTCAAAGTAGTATAAATTTTACCTCATTAACATTGCCTTTTAAATGTCCTTAAAACTCCAATAAAAATCTTTCTCTGAGTCCTCATCACATTGTGGAAGTAATTCTAGGCTCTATATGCCCTTGGAACACAAGCTCTGACAGATTCTACCAAATTGAGGAATCTTTGAGTATGGGGGCTGATATGATGGATTATGTATTTGGTTTCTAAGGATGAATCTAGGTAAATATAGGAAGAAGGCTCATCACAAAAAAAGTTTACTAAAAATGGTAATTTTTTAATTAAAAATTAATTTTAAAATAAGAATCTACTTTTTCTCTCTCTCCCACTTCCTTCCTCCCAACTTATGAAAACAACAACAGCAACAACAACAAAAAAAAACCCCTATCTGTTAGAAACATATATGGTCAAACAGGGCAAAATTCTTCAATGACCATGACCAAAAAAAGTTTTTCAAAATTGTTTTCTTCATAGCATTATTGTTATTGTATAAATTTTCCTCTTTGGTTCTGCTCACTTCAGTCTCTATCAGTTCATATATGTCTTCCTTGCTTTGAAACCACCACTCTCATCATTTCATCATGCTATACTTTGTTTAGCCATTCCTCAATTGATGGAAACTCCCTCTATAGAGTAAAAGAGCTGGTGCAGGCATGCATGTGTGTGTATACATACATATTTTTTTTAATTTTTGACCATATGGGGCTTCTTTAATATTGGGGTCTAGACCTAGTAATGGTACCATTTGGATTAAAAGGTATGTAAAATTCAATAGATTTTTGGGGGCAGTCCCAAATTGCTTCCCAGTATGATGAGAAAAATTAAATGCTCCACCAATACTTTAATACATTTTACTTGTTTTCCCACATACCTTCCAGAACTTGTCATTTTCCAGAACATTGTCAATCTGATGGGTGTACAGTATTTTAGGTTTCTTTTCATTTACATTTCTATAATATTAGTGATTTAGACAATATTTTTATGACTGTTGATATCTTGAAGTTCTTACAAAAACTACCCTTCACACTCTTTGACCACTTATCATTTGAGGAATGGCTGTTATTTTTATAAATTTTATTCAGTTTCCTACATATCTTAGAAATGACATTTTTATCAGAAACCTGCAGCAAAGATTTTTCCTCCATTTATTCACTTCTCTCCTAATTTTAGCTACATTGGTTTTGTTTGTGCAAAAGCTTTAATTTTATGAAATCAAAATTGTCCATTTTATTTTCTATGACCTTCTCTTTCCTTTGATCATTAACTCTTCTCTGATCCATAAATCTAATAGTTAATTTCTTCCTTTCTCCTCTAATTTGTTTATGATGTCACCCTTTGTGTTGTCATATACCCATCTGGAAGCTAATCTTGTATTACAGTGTGAAATATTGGTCTAAACAGTTTCTGAAAGACTACTTTCCAGTTTTTCAGACAACTTCCTCAAATAATAGAACTTTTGCCCCTCTAGCTAGGATCTTTGGGTTTATCAAATACTAGGCTACTGTGTCCATTTGTTTCTGTATAGTGTATAACTAGTCTATTCCCCTAACCGATCTCTGTTTCTTAAACAGTACCAAACTATTTTGACGATTATGCTTTGTAGTATAATTTGAAATCTAGTACTGCTAGACTTCTTTCCTTTCCACTTCTTTTTGTTTCTGAGTTCTCAGAGACATACATGTATCAGATCCTTTGTAAACAGTTTTTCCTTGTTTAGTCCCTTATGATTGATTGCTTACTCATGTTTACCCTTCTTATATTTTTGTGCCTTTGTCTTTTCCTCAGGAATTCTTGAAAGTAAGTCTAGATTTCATTGAGTTTATACCAAAAAATGCAGGATTGGTTCAATATTAGGAAAACTATAAACCTAATAGACCATATTAGTAATAAGACCAAAGTCATGTGATTATATCAGTAGATGTAGAAAAAGCTTTTAGTAAGATGCAATGCACATTTTTATTAAAAATAGTAGAAAACAGGAATATATTGGTCTTTCCTTGATAAGTTTTTTCTATACAAAATCAGGAGCCAGCATTATATATAAAACAGTTAAGCTAGAGACCTTTCCATTAAGATCAGTATAACACAAAGGTATTCATTACTTCCCAAAATATTTGATATAGTGTTAGAAATTCTAACTATATCAATAAGACAAGAAAAAGAAATAGAGGGATTAAATACAGACAAAGAAAAAAGTTATCAGTTTTTGCAGATGATATGGAGGTTTACTTAACTGTAGAATACTGAATAAAAATTATTCAAGAAATACCTTCAGTAAACAAGCAGGATATAAAATAAATCCATATAAATCATCAAGATTGATATGCATATTATTAAGCCCAATTGGAAGAGATAGAGAAATTTAATTCAAAGTAACTGCTGAATGTCTAAAATATTTGGAAGTCTATGTTCTAAGACATAGAGAAACTATATGAATATAACTACCAAACACTTTATAGAAGTGGAGATAGAGCTAAATAATTGGAGAAATTGTAATTGTTCATGGGTAACCCAATAAGGGCCAGCAAGAGAGCACAGTGGATAGAGCCCTGGGCCTAGAGTCAGGAAGATCTGAATTCAAATCTGGCCTCAGAGACTTCATTGGCTGCATGATCCTTTGCAAGTCAGTTAATCCTCTTTGCCTCAGTTAATTCATCTCCAGTATCTCTGCCAAGAAAACCTCCAGTGGAGTCATGAAGAATCAGATACAACTGAGATGACTCAAACAACAAAACCCAATTTAGTATCATAAAAAACCAGAACTACTATCTAAATTAGTTTACTTATTTGTTCAATTCTGTACCAGGGAGACTACCAAAATATTATTTAATAGTGCTAGGAAAGAGAAGTGATGGACTCAGGGTTCAGAATGAAATATATTTTGGACTATACTCAAGGTGGAAATTTGTTTTTCTTAACTGTGCATATATGTTCGAAGTATTTTGGTTTACCTTTCTTTTTTTTCAGTGAGAAGGGGAAGATTAGAGGGAGAAGAAATGGATTTTTGTTCAATGAAAATCATTTTAAAAAAGAATATAATAGTATCAGTATATAAATAAAAATTAAATGTTACTAATAAAATAAAGTGGGGAAGACTCAGAATAGTTTTTAGGGCTGGCCCAGTAATACAAGTTGATTGGTACAATCAGGTCATATGCTGGGTAGGCAGCTACTCAAATTGATGAAACTTTAGATGTTTGGATACAACCAAAGATATCTTCAAGACACAAGTTGCAGAACAGATTTTTGCTTAATCTAAGAAAAAGCTTCCTAACACTTAGACCTTTAAAGTGAAATGGGCTACTTTAATAGGTGGTAAATTTCCCATCATTGCACGTCTTCGAGTAGTCTGTCAAGGCTACTGTAAATCCCTTGCGATGCTCTCTGGCCCTAACCTCTGTGATTATGAATCCCATGATGAGGTAGATGACAAGTGGGTGAGAGTAAAATGTTAGTAATGTCACTTGGACTTTTACTGAATGCCTATTATATACAAGAAACCAACTCAGACGTCTCATGGGGAAATGAGTTGACTGCCTAGTGGAAAAAGCACCAACTTGGTTTCAAATGCTAATTCTGCCAATTACTAGCCATGGAATGTTGGGTAAGTGACTTAACCACTTTGGGCCTCTATTTTCCCATCTGTAAAATGGATGTTAACATAAGGGGTTTGACTTAGTGTGGATCTCTAAGCTTTCTTTCTGCTCTAAATGCTCAGTTTGTAGAATTGTGAGGAATGCTTTAGAAGCTTTGAAGAACTCTATAGATTACATATGACGTAACCTTATTTAAATCATTAAAATTACATGGTCCCTGGATTCAAGTGGCCTCCTATATAGTAGAGTACATGACACATTGACACACTTAAATGCTTTGGGTCCAGGTTTACTTGCAAAATCCTCCTGTCCTCCCCAAATACACATTATTTTCTAATACAGAGACTATTCAGGGGGCTCAGAAGCATCCAGTCAGATATTTCACACCTAGCACAGATTTGTCATTATAGTTCTTAAATCTTAGAATTGCTTCATGGTAATTAGCCCTAGAACTTAGGACACACCCAGGTTCATTAGGTAATTAAAGATTAGGTGAACCTACCTCATCACGCTACTTTAATTTTCACTGTCCCCAAACATCTGGGAAGCAGCATGGCAGTGCAAAGAATAGGAAGTCAGGGTAAATGGATCAGAATTTTGGCTTTTTTATTTTTCCAGTCTAGGTACACTAGGTGTTCCTCTGGGTGAATGAGTCAACAAGGCAGTTAAAAAACAACAATGACAAAAAAAAAACCTCTTTTACTAGGCAATAGGAATGAGGATATTTACAGCTACCAAGTTATGCACTGACAAGGGAAGCCCTCTAGGTCATCTCTTCATGGGAACTAATCTATGTCAGTATCAATAGCAGTATTGAGGGAAAATAGAAATCCATCGGGTCCAAAGAGCTATACTCCTTTTGCCAGAGGCCTTCAGATTTCTAAAAGTGGGGCAGCCTTTATTACCAAAAAATTTTGACAATACAACCATAATATATGTATATTTACTTTTTTCATTGTAAACATGTATAACTCCACTGACATATAACTTGTACAAAAATAAATTTTTTTTAAATGAGAAAAAGATGAAGTAGTATTTGTTTTTCAAATCTATAGGGAGTTACTTTAATTTAATGAGTTAAGGAAGTGACCATGACATGGTCAGAATTGTCCTTTAGATATATCAACTGTGGAGGATGGATTCGAATAAGGAAAGACAAAAGTCCCGGAGAACAGTAGGAAACTGTTGCCATAGGCTTGGTGAGAGGTGATGAGGCATTCAGTAGGGGTGGTGACTATGAATGGAGAGAAGGGGAAGATGCAAGAGATGTTGTGACTTTAAAAATGATAAGATTTGGCAACTGATAGCCTATGTAGGGTGAGAGAGAGTGAGTAGTGACTAGAAGGGTAATGGTGTCTTTGGTAGAAAGAGGAAAGAATGGAAGAGGGCTGGATTTTGGTAAAGATGATATAAACTCACTCAGGCCTACTTATCCTGCAACTCATTCTGTCCTACCTAAAATGGAAATGGGGAGGAGGAGGGTATTTTACTCACTGGCCGCTGCCCTAAGCACAGATCTGGGGAGTGGGGAATCTTTCCTGCATAACAAGAAGACCCAGTGCTGGAATTGCACTTGGATTATAACAATCTGGAGGGGCCTACATAAGCCTTTTGCTTATAGACAGACCGAAGATAGTTATTTGCTTGGAGACAGCCTCACAATTGGATGTCTGGAGAAGGGACTAGGACGGGGCCTCTCCTTCCCTCCATCTGGTTTATCATTCACCCCTTAGAGTCATGCCACACCTCTACTTTGGAGGTCACTATTATTCTTGGCACTTTGCCTATAAAATGTTTGTGGCTTTTATGGAACTGATCACATTATCAAAAGCATAGTGTGTTTTAGTCAGTCCACCGAAGAACAATACTGTTATGGGGCTACCTATGTCTTCTTAGGCCTAAGCATGGGACCTTGTCAAAACAAAGGGCCCAAGATCTGGGTAGAACATGTGATACCTGTGATTTCTGTTAACAAACTTTGTAGCCTTGAGCCAGGCACCCTCAACCTCAGTTTCCTCATCTGTAAAGTGAAGGGCTTGAATTAGATGATGGCAAGTCTCTTTCCATTTTAAATCTATAATTTCCTGATCTCAGATGGAGGTTCAGCTGAAGGAGGCAACCTGAACTCAGGGAAGCCACACCTGAATGTATGAAACACCCATCAGATTGCTTGGGGTTCTATAACTGATCACACCTCTATTTATTTGCCCTGACTCACACTCCCTCAGCTTCTGCATCACTAATTACTCTTTCTGACTCAAACCGCTAATCACAGGTGAGCACAAAGTCTCCCTCCATTTTCTGTTCTTCAGAGCTGTACTCCATCTCTCTCAACATCT
Organism: Gracilinanus agilis; assembly: GCF_016433145.1. Lineage (NCBI taxonomy): Eukaryota > Metazoa > Chordata > Mammalia > Didelphimorphia > Didelphidae > Gracilinanus > Gracilinanus agilis. Next base: position 99,587,731 of record NC_058132.1, read on the forward strand.
ATTACAAACACCCAAGGGCTAACTTACAACAACACCCACTCCACTGATTACTGGTGCCAAGAGAAAGTTTTGATGTTCATTTATAGTTCATGGGGTAATTAATGATGGCAGACAGCTGCACCAGTGATAAATCTTCTCCACACACTTTCTCTGCCCTGGCCCTGGGGTTCTTGACGCTTAACACAAAGCATGTAGCTATAAAACTACCGCAGAAGGCAGTATGTATATATTGCGGGTTAAGGTTGAGAGAAGGAAGCCTTCGCATCATTTTAGTTACCTTAGAAAACCATAAAAGAGGTAACACTGGAGCTGAGTTTTGAAGAGTGGGCAGGTTTAGCAAGTGTAAATTTAGAAAGAGGACTGTAGGCAGAGGGAAGAGCAAAAGGAAAGCACATGGAAGTTTTGGGAACAGCAAATAATACAATTTGGCTGGAGATATAGTAGTATATGTGAGGGAGTAATGGTAAATATGTCTGGAAAGATATGTTGGAGTCAGTGAATCATAGAATTTCAGAGTTGGAAAGGGCCTCAGTGGCCATCTAGCTAGCCCAAGAGAATCACTCACTCTCATGAATCTGGCAAGTGGTCATTAACCTCTTCTTGAAGACCTCAATGAAGTAGAACCTATTGAATCACAGATCATTCCAATTTGGATAGCTCAAAGCAAGTGTTTCCTTATATCACACCTAAATTTATTATTAAATTTATAAATAATCCAAGTTCCTTTAGCTCTTGTGGATATGGACCTCCCCATTTTCTTTTCCTTCCTTGGATGTCATCTAGTTTATCAATGCCCTCCCTAACCCGTGATGTTAAGTACTGAACACACTATTACAGATATGGCCTGATAGAGGCCGAAGGCAGCAGAATGATCATCAGCTCCTTATTTTTGGAAGGTCAGCCTCTCACCAGCAGTGGTTCAGGCCCAGCTTCCAATGAGCTTTGGTCTGTTAAAAGGCCACACGTTGTGTCCTTAACTTAGCTATCTTGCCATATGCCCATCATTTGTCCTAAATTATGCTAGGTAATAAAATGGGGGTCTGTAAAATGAGGGGATTGGACCAGATGACCTTCAGTCATCACTTCCATCTCTCAATCCTATGATCACATAATTTCATTTAATTCCATCTACACCACTGGAAAAACAACTCAATGAATATGCCTCATCCCCATCATGGGGTCTCCAATCAGGCCACATCTGTAATCTGTAAGACATTTAACCCTTTCCTTCCATCTTAGAATGGGTACTGTGTCTTGATTCCAAGGCAGAAGAGTGGGGAGGGCTAGGTAATGTGGGTTAAGTGACTTGCCCAGGGTCACACAGCTAGGAAATATGTGAGGCTAAATTTGAACCCAGGACCTCCTGTCTCTAGGCTTGGCTTTGAATCCACTGAGCCACCCAGCTGCCCCTAGTAGTTTCTTTTCATAAGGGATTAGAATGCTGGATCTGTGATTTCATTGCTGTCATCATCATTTGATGATGAACTGCTACCAGTGCTCATCAACTCCTTCTCTGCAACTCATCACCATGAAGAGGTGCCTGGAGCACTAAAAAGGTAAATGACTTGCTCAGTGTAGCATGTCTGAATATCTGAGAGGCAAAACTTGAACCCAGCTTTTCTGGGCTTTGAGATAAGCTCTGTTCACAAATATGCCATGTTGTGTTCATTTTCACATTCAAAGGAAATTAGAGTCATTAGTATAAGGTCAAGTGAGATAACATATGTAAATTTCTTCATAACTGTAAAATGCTACATAATGTAATTTTTCTAGGCCATTTGTATCATGCATCTCTTCATGTATTTTAATTTTAAAAGATTGTGCTTCAACGGTTCCACTGAAATTTCATTTAATACAAAGTCTCTGTTATTAGCGTAAGATTGATTATCCCTAGTTTAGCAGGTAGTCTGCAAAGTAACAATGTGGTTGCTCTCCCAGTTTTTAGAAATCTAGAATGGAAATTTCAAATTACAAGTTAACATCATTGATTATGCAACTATTGATTTCAGTATTAAACTTGCCCAGAGGGAGAATAGGAAAAAATGCAACTTCTACTTTGTAATAGTTACAAATTTATCATTTAGTAGTAGCTAATAATAGCATTTACATAACACTTTTTAAAATTTACAATATGCTTAACATTTGTTAACTCATTTGATCTTCACAACAACCCTAGGAGATAGGTACTATTATTATCCTCACATTACATATGGGTAAACTGAGGCACGGAGCGATTAAGTGACTTGCACACAGTCACAGCATGTATCTGAGGCATCCTTCAAATTCAGGTTTTCCTGACTTTTAAGTTCACTACTCTTCTCTATTTATATATTACATATATGTATGTTACATATATGTATATAATATAATCACTTGGTTGCCTTTTTTCTAAATGAGGTGAGGACTTTTGGTGGAAATTATCTGTTACTGTTACTCTTCATATAAAATAATTTTAACCTGTCAACTTGAACTGGAAAAATTCTAGAAAGTATCCCCATGGCAAGGAAGTGTGAGTCATCAGAGTAAATGTGGGGAAGCAGTGGAAGGAAAGGCAGGCTCAGTCACTGCACTCAGAACCTGTCCATCATATCAAACAGAAGCATCCCTCAAAAAGGAACCAGGAGAACTTAGTGAGGAGTCCAGAAGAGAGTGAGAGCTTGGAAACAGGAAGGGGCAAGATGCCTATTTCTGACTTTCAGAAGTAACCGGCATGATTCAGGCATTCTCCTAGGTGGAAGAGATGCCATCAAGGCCACATACACTGCTGCTAGGGAGAATCAGTCTGGGCAGTGCCTTAGGATAACAGCTGAAATCGCTGAGCTTTTCCAAAGGCCAGACCCAGCCTTACTAATCAGCTGGTGAATTAATACATTGTAGACCAATAGATCAGGGCCGGAAGAGATCATCCAAAAGTTCAGGCACGATGTGAAGAAAAGCTTCCTAACCTGGACTACCTCAGGGAGATAGTGATGGGCCATCAGGAGGCAGGGGGACTTCCCCCTCAGTGCAATCTTCAAAGCAAGATTGGGTGACTACTTTGTCAGGTACTCTTTAGTGGATTCACATTCCCACATATGTGGGAGGCAACAAGTTTGTAGTCAGAAGCCCTGCTTAAAATCAAGAAGCCTACGGTTCAGTTCCTGCCTCCTACATTAGAGTGGCTTTGGGGTCCTGGATCTTAGCCTCACAGTGTTCTCAGGCATCTCAAAAACTATACATTGAAAGAGTTGGGGATCTGAAAGAGAAAGGGCTACGTGGCCAGGTCCTGACTCCCTGAAAGAGCCTGGGGAGAGGGAGCAATATTGGCACTTATTTCATGGATGTAGGAAACACCCTGACAACTCCTAGGCAATTGGTCTGTAACTTAGAGTTTTAAAGAGTTGCCTAGGAACACAGAAGGTCAAGTAATTCGTCCATGGGCACACAGCCAGTATGTCTCAGTGGCAGGGCTTCCTGAATTCAGTGCCAATCCCCTTCTCTGCTACCCAAGACCAACCCTACTTCTCACTGTGTCATGCCTGGAGATTTCTGTGGTAAGAAAACCTGAATGCTAAGAAACTGATAAGTGATATATTTTAGGTTAAAATCAATAAACAGAACTTTTAATTAACATTATTTAGAGTGAGAGATTGAGATGACCTAAGATAGTAAAACAAGGACTAGAATAAGTATCATATGGTAGCTTATTAAGGTCTTTCATTAGTGATTTAGTCAGTTGGCCTATAACAAAGAGAAGGAATTATTGATTAGGATTTTGAATTCTATCTAAAGGAGCCTGGTAAGTCCTTCAGTTCTTCAAAAATTCATCTTGTCTTTTCTACTTCACAGCATCTCTCTTATGTAAGCTTCTTTTCTCTACTTACCTAGCCATCACCCTTGTGTAGGACCTCATCAACACTCACCTGAACTACTTAAATTCCTCGTCGGGCTCCCTTTATAGAGGCTTTCTTTATTCCAGTACATCTTCCATTCAGATGCCAAGTGATTTTCCTTAAATTTAAGTCTGACCATGTCATATCCCTCCTTAATAAAGTCCAGCTGGCTTGTCACTACCTCTAAGATCAACTGTAAAATCCTTTAGCATTTAAAAAAAATAAATCTTTTTTTTTTGCTACATCACCAAAATTTTTCCTGGTATTCCTCTTTATTACTCCCCCTCCCCTGAGAACCTTCACATAAAATGTTTTTCAAAGAAAAAATAAATCAACAAAACTGATTAGTAGATCAAAAAAGTATGAAAATATGTGCAATATGCCATGTACCCATAGGCTTCCTATTTTTATAAAGGTATAGAGGTACAGATGCCTTCTAGTATCTTCTTTAGAGACATACTCATTCTTATAATTTTGCTGCATTCACTTTCTTTTTTCCTTTTTTTTTAATAACCCTTACCTTCCATCTTAGAATCAATCCACTGAATTACCCAGCTGCCCCCTGCATTCACTTTTTTAAAAAAAATCTTTACCTTCCATCTTGGAGTCAATACTGTATATTGGCTCCAAGACAGAAGAGTGGTAAGGGCTAGGCAATGGGGGTCAAGTGATTTGCCCAGGATCACACAGCTGGGAAGTGTCTAAGGCCAGACTAGGACCTCCTGTCTCTAGGCCTGGCTCTCAATCCACTGAGCTACCCAGCTGCCCCCCTGCATTCTCTTTTAATGTTGCTCTTTCTGTTTATATTGTTGTAGTCATGAATTTTGTTTTCTTGACTCTGTTTACTTCACTCTTCATTTGTTCCTATCTTTCCATACTTCTATCTTCACCCTTTTCATCACTTCTTACAGCATAGTAATATTTATTATATTAATGTGCTATATAATGTGTTTAGCCATTACCCAATCGATGGGCATTCACTTTGTTTTTCATTCTTTGACATTTAGAAAATACTGCTAATAAATATTTTGAGGTATGTGTGGCCTTTTTGAGGTATAAATTCTAGTAGTAGAATCTCTGGGTCAAAGAGTATGATCATTTTAGTCATTTTATTTTCATGATTCCAAATTTCTTTCCAGAATGTTTGTTTTGATTCATAGTTCCGCCAATAGTGCACTAATGTTCCTATTTTTCCACAACCATTGTTAGGTATTCCCCTTTTTTGGGCATCTTTACTAGCTTATAGGTTGTGAGGTGAAACTCCAGTGTTTTTTTTTATTTGTATTTCAACTTTCATTAATGATTTGGATCATTGTTTCATATGACTCTTATTAGTTGCAATTATTTTTTTTGAGAACTGTTTTACTCATATTCTTTGACCACTTATCTACTGGGAAATGACTTTTAGTCATATATTTATATATAATTGTTATGTCTCTTGGATTCTTAACTTTTATTAAAGAAATTTGATACAAAATTTTTTCCTGTTTAATTTCCTTATCCTACAAGCATTCATTTTCTGCAAAGACTTTTCAGTTTCATGTGATCAGTTATCTTTTTTTTTTAATTCTTTTCTATCTTTTGCTTGGTTAAAAATACATTTTCAACTTATACCCATAAAAAGTTGTATTCTAATTCTACTTGTAACTTTTTTGTGAAGTGATCATAATAGTAAAATAGTGTACATATATTCTAAATGTACCCATTTAGAATGTATGGTGGAATATAAGGTATTGGTCTAGTTTTCCTAGCAATTATTATTGGATTAGAAGTTTTTTCCTAAGGAGTGTATATTTTCTACTTTATCAAATACTAAGTTACTGAGTTTCATTGGTTCTGATTCTTACTTGCCTAATCTGTTCTAATAATCTATCTCTATTTTTTTAATCAATACCATATGGTTTTAATAACTACTTCTTTATAATGTTGTTTGAGGTTTATGGAAATATTATATCCCTTTCATCTTTGCCTCTTTTCATTATTTTCCATTATATTTAGATTTCTTATTTTTTAAATGAATTTTAAAAATCATTTCATCAAGTTCTATAGACTATCTGTGTGATAATTTGATTGGTATAGTATTAAAATTATAAATTAACTTTTTAATGTCATTTTTATTATATTGGTATGACTTATCCATGAGCACTGAATATTCCACTAGCTATCTAAATTGTTCTTTGTTTCTTTAAAGGAGTATTTTGAAATTGAAATTATTTTGTGAGCTTTAGTAAATTGATCCCTAAATATGTTATACATTTTGTAGTTACTTGGAAAGTGACTTCTACTTCCATTATTTCCTCTTGATTTTTGTCATTATTATATAGAAATGTTGATTTTTTTTTAAATTTTTTTTTTTTAATTTTAAACCCTTAACTTCTGTGTATTGACTTATAGGTGGAAGAGTGGTAAGGGTAGGCAATGGGGGTCAAGTGACTTGCCCAGGGTCACACAGCTGGAAAGTGTCTGAGGCCGGATTTGAACCTAGGACCTCCTGTCTCTAGGCCTGGCTCTCAATCCACTGAGCTACCCAGCTGCCCCCAGAAATGTTGATTTTTAAGGTTTTTGTGGCCTGAAATTTTGCTGACACCATTGTCTCAATTAGTATCTTTGCTGATTCCCTAGAATTTTCTAAGTAAACCATCTCATGTCAACAGTGGATAAGATAGTTTTATCTCCTTACTATTTATCCATATGTTTTAAATTTCTTTCTCTTGTCTTATTGCTAACATATCCAGAACTATGCCAAATCATAGTAGGGAGAGTAGGCAGTTTGCTTTACTATAGTATTTATTGGTAAACCTTCTAGATGTATTTACTCTGCATACGATGCTTTTGGTTTTAGATGCTTTTTCTGGTATTAAAATTAAAAAGTATCAAAAAAAACTTTTTGCCTATTCTTTGTAAGATTTTAAGTGTAAGTGACTATCATTATTTGCCAGATGCTTTTTCTTTACCTATTAATGGAATCATGTAGTTTTGGACATTTTCATTTTTAATATGATTCATTATGTTGATTGTTTTCCTGATGTTGAATGACTCATGCATCTCTGGTATAAATACAACTTGATCAAAAATGAATGATTTCTTGGGTGAATGTAGTCTGTTTAATAGGATTTCATTTAAAGTCAGTATTCAGTAATAATATTGTTCTATAGCTTTCCCTCTGTGCTTTATCCTTTCCTGGCTTGGGTATTAAGACTTCCCTTATAAAAGGAGTCTGATAGATCAATTTCTCAATTTTTGAGAATAATTTAAGTGGATTTGGTACTAATTGTTCTTTTAAAGCTTTATCAATTTCTCTAGTGATTTCCTAGGATTCCTTTTAAAAAAAAAAAAAGTAATTCCGGGGGCAGCTGGGTAGCTCAGTGTATTGAGAACTAGGCCTAGAGATGGGAGGTCCTAGGTTCAAATATGACCTCAGACATTTCCCAGCAGTGTGACCCTGGGTAAGTCACTTGACCCACATTGCCTACCCTTACCACTCTTCTGCCTTGGAGCCAATACACAGTATTGACTCTAAGATGGAAGGTAAGGGTTTAAAAAAAAAAAGCAATTCCTTTGCATCTAGTTCTTTTTCTCTTTGAGATTGGATTATTTAAGATCTCTATTTTGTCTTCTGTTAGTTTAAGTATTTTATATTTTTGAACGTATTTTTTCTTTCTTTTGTGTTCTGTTTCATCATGTAATTGTACATTTTGTGTTCCAGTAATTTTTTTCATCCTTCTTAAATCTGTTTGGTTAAAAGTTTATAAATTATGTTAGTATTTTTAAAGAACCAGCTTTTAGTTTTTTTCTGTAATTTTTTGTTTCTATGGTAAAAAATGATTAAAAAATAAAAATAATTTTAAAAATACTTTTTGCTGCTGGGAAAATTGGAAAACAATGTGGGAGAGATTAGGTTTAGATCAACATCTCACACCTATACCAAAATAAATTCAGAATGAGTGAATGACTTGAATATAAAGAAGGAAACTATCAGAAAATTAGGTGAACACCGAATGGTATACTTGTCAGATCTTTGGGAAAGGAAAGATTTTAAAACCAAGCAAGAGTTAGAAAAAAATTGCAAAATGTAAAATAAATAATTTTGATTACATTAAATTAAAAAGATTTTGTACAAACAAAACCAATACAACCGAAATTAGTAGGAAATCAACAAACTGGGAAAAAATCTTTATAACAAAAAACTCTGACAAAGGTCTCAGGAGCTAAATCAATTGTACAAAAAATCAAGCCATTCCCCAAATGATAAATGGGCAAGGGACATGAATAGGCAATTTTCAGATAAAGAAATCAAAACTATCAACAAAACAAATCAGAAAGTGTTCTAAATCTCTTATAATTAGAGAAATGCAAATCAAAGTAACTCTGAGGTATCACCTCACACCTAGCAGATTGGCTAACATGACAGCAAAGGAAAGTGGTGAATGTTGGAGGGGATGTGGCAAAATTGGGACACTAATGCATTGCTGGTAGAGTTGTGAATTAATCCAACCATTCTGGATGGCAATTTGGAACTATGCCCAAAGTGCTTTAAAAGACTGTCTGCCCTTTGATCCAGCCATACCACTACTGGGTTTATACCCCAAAGGAAAAAGACTTGTACAAAAATATTTATAGCTGCACTCTTTGTGGTGGCAAAAAAACTGGAAAAGGAGGGCATGCCCTTCAATTGGGGAATGGCTGAACAAATTGTGGTATCTACTGGTGATGGAATACTATTGTGCTAAAAGGAATAATGAACTGGAGGAATTCCATGTGAACTGGAAAGACCTCCAGGAATTGATGCAGAATGAAAGGAGCAGAGCCAGAACACTGTACACGGAGACAGATACATTGTGGTAAAATTGAATGTGATGGACTCCTGTACTAGCAGCAATGCAAAAACCCAGGACAATTCTAAGGGACTTATGGAAAAGAACGCTACCCACATTTAGAGGAAGAACTATGGCAGTAGAAGCACAGAAGAAAAACAACTGCTTGAATACATGGGTTGATGAGGATATGATTTGGGATATAGACTCTTAACAGCCACCTCAGAGCAATTATCAGTAATATGGAAATAGGTCTTGATCAGTGACACATGTAAAAACCAGTGGAAATGCCCGTTGGCTAATGGGGGGGGGGGTGGAGGAGGTGGTGTGGGTGGAAGGGAAAGTAAGAATATGAATCATGTACCCATGGAAAATTTTTCTAAAAATAAAAAATAATAATAATAATAATACTTTTTGTTTCTAGTTTATTTTTCCTTAAATTTAGTATCTCCTCTTTTGTGCTTATTTTAGTTTTTTATTTCTTGGCTTTCTAATTTTTAAAAATGCATGTTCAGTTTATTAATCCTCTACTTTTCTAGCTTATTAATGTATATGTATAGAGATGTTTTCCCATTGAGAATGCTTTTACTGCATCTCAGATATCTTTTGTTCTGCTATTACATTATTATAATTTTATTTCAGATAATTTTTAGTTATTTCTATGATTTATTCTTTGACCCTCTTGTTATTTTGGATTTCGTGGTTGAATCTACATTTGTATCTGTGTCTTTAATAGCCATAGTAATGTTATTAATGTGGCAAATGGACTTTTTGTTTTTCAATGCAAATTCGCCAATCATGGCATAATTGATAATATTTCCATTCGTATTTTTATTTGATATAATCAAAGTCATTCATTTTACATTTGGCAATATTCTCTATCTCTTAGTTGGTCTTAAATTTCCTTCCTTTCCCACAGATCTGATAAATATACTATGTTCACCTAACAGGAATGATTTCACTCTTTATATTTAAGTCATATTACCCATTTTGACTTATACTCAATTTATCTTGGAATAGGGTGTAAGTTGTTGATCTAAACCTAATTTTTTCATACTGTTTTCCAATTTTCCCAGCAGTTTTTGTCAAATAGTGAGTTCTTGTCCCAAAAGCTGGGATCTTTGGATTTATTGTACACTATCTTGCAAAGACATTTACCCCATGTCTATTCTACTGATTCTCCCTTCTGTCTCTTAGTCAGTACCATATTGTTTTGATGACCACTGCTTTATAGTACAGTTTAAGGTCTGGTACTTCAAGGCTCCCATCCTTCACATTTTTTCCATCATTTCCCTTGATATTCTTGATATCTTTTATTCTTCCAGATGAAGTTAGTTATAATTTTTTCTAATTCTATAAAAAAATTTTTTGGTAGTTTGATAGGTAATGGTACTGAATAAGTAGATTAGTTTGGGTAGGATTGTCATTTTTATGAAAGCTCGTCCTACCCATGAGCAATTAATGTTTTTTCAATTGTTTATAATTATGTAAAAAGTGTTTTGTAGTTGTGTTCATATAATTCCTATGTTTGTCTTGGGAGATAGATTCCTAAATGTTGTCTAAATATTGTCTAGAGTGATTTTAATCCATTGTATTTTTAAACCACTAATGAAAATGATATTTTGATTTCATAACAACTATAGCAGAAAACCCATTTCACATAAATAGGATGCTAAAAATGGTAGCAGAATTTGTATCAATTTTTTAACTAGAGAACTTTGTTCTCCTATAGGCAAAACATAAAAAAGTCTTCAGATTCCAAGGCTTGTTTCAATGTGTTATTACAAGATCAGTGTATTAATCATTCTTGTTCAGAAATGACTAAATTTATCGTATTCATCCATGGAAATTAGATTCCTTATGCACTAAAATTCAGAAATATGTAGGTTTTTCAAATTGCACTTATTTAGGTAGACCCACAAAGTGATTAATTAGAAAGTCTTTTATTTGATAAACAGTTATTTTTTAAATTGAGAAACATGGAGATATTTAAAATTTTTATTTTAATATACAACTGCCTAGACCAATTTATTTAACTTCCCTGGACCTTAGTCTCCAAGTTCTAGGCATTTTCATTGCCTATTTCCCCAATGTCTGTAATTATTTCTCTCTCTCTATCTCTATCTCTCTTCCTCTTTCCCTCTCTCTCCCCCCCTCTCTCTCCCCCTCATTTTCCTCTCTGACTCCTGGATTCCCTAGCTTCCTTCAGTTCTCATCTATTTAAGAAACTTTTCCTCATTCTCCTTACCTTAGTTATAGCCTTCCCTCTGATAATAACTCCAGTTTATCCTCTATACCTTGCATGTTGTTTCCCTTAATAAACTGAGTTCCACAAGTAGAGCAACTTTTTCTTGTCTTTCTTTGTATTCCGGGTGCTCAGCATTGTGCCTGGCATATAGTCAGCACTTAATAGCAGGCTATCGCTAGACCTATAACTAAATACTTTCAAGTTTAATAGGATCTGCCAGAGCTTGCACTTCTGCTAAGGTTCAGAACTTGTGTATCTCAAGGAGACATCAAAGGAGAACTTCACAGAATCTCAGGATATTGGAGTGGGGAAGTACCCTAGAGATATTCTAGTCTGGTCTCTTCATGTACTCATGTGAAACCTGGGCCCTGTTAGTGAAAGACTTGCCAGCCTAAAGTCACATAGCCAGCAGGTGGTCCAACCAGTCCTCCTATGCAGACCTTCTGACTCCCAGACAAATCTTCTTTCCATTATGCCACACTTTAGTGGAGGTGCCTGGTAAATGGAGCTCCTAAAACACATTTGAATAGAAAGAAAGGCACACTCATGCACTATTGGTGAAACTTGTGATTGTGTAATCACTAGAAATTGGTAGGATGGTCTAATCTTCTGGAAAGCCATTTGGAATTGCATAAGAAGAAAAGTACTAAGAAAAAGCCATACCCTTTAAAGCAGTTACTATAGTTCTGGTCATGTGCTTCAAGGAAGTCAGAGAGAAAAATCCTACATACACCAAAATATTCATAGTAGGACTTTTTATGGTGGCAAAAGACTGGGAAAATACAGTATGTTCATTGATTAGGGAATGGCTGAACAAACTGGTAGACTGATGAGATTTTGTATTACTCCATAAGAAGTGACTAGATAATCCAACTCACTGCTGTCAAAGTGATTTTCCTTGAAATGCCCTCTGACCATGTGACTCCCTGGCTGCTATTCCCTTGCCTCAGGCTGTGTGGCAGGCATAGGGCTGCTCTCTGTTCTGCTGGTTTTTCTGATGCCACACTCCCTAGGCTACTCTAACACTGTGGTCTGTTTGATACACGGGCCTTATACATTTTAAGTATTATTGTGAGGAGTAGTTAGGTGGCTCAGTGAATAGAGAGCCAGGCCTAGGGATGGGAGGTCCTGGGTTCAAATGTGGCCTCAGACACTTCCCAGCTGTGTGACCCTGGGCAAGTCACTTGACCCCTTTGCCCAGCCCTTACCATTCTTCTCTTTTGGAACCCTTACTTAGTATCCCTTCTAAGACAGAAAGTAAGGGTTTAATATGTATGTATATGTATATGGATGGATGGACGGATGGATGGATAGATAGATAGAAAATAGATAGGTAAACAGACTTTTTGTTCTGATCCTGGTAGTTTGTTTTTCTTAAGTTTTGACAGATTATGAAGTTTGACTTGTTTAAAGTAAAGTTTTCACATATAAATTTAAGATTTTTCCATTATCCATTCATGCAGTAAATGAACTGTTTTATATCACTTTTATCTGAAACATTTATTCATTTTACCTTATTGGTGATTGGCCCATTTTAGGTCTGGGTAGCACAGTGGATAGAGTTCCAGATCTGCAGTCAAGAAGGCTAGAGTTCAAATTCAGATTCAAACATTTACTAGCCGAGTGACCCTGGGCAAGTCATTTAACCCTATTTGCCTTAAGTTCCTTATCTGTAAAACGAGCTGGAAAAGGAAATGGCAAACCACTCTAGTATCTTTGCCAAGAAAACTCCAAATAGGGTCATGGAGAGTTGGACACAAGTGAAAGACTGAACAACAAAAATGGTTTTTTTTTTTTAATTATATTGCCATTCATTTTCTTCTATAATTGTTAAATACACTGCCAAGAAGCAACTTGTAGTTTAGGACCTTACCTTTTCTCTTTATATGATAAACATAAGGCCTGGATGTCTTCATAGTGATCCAGATGTTGTGATGCCCAAGTATGGCTAGTCTATACAGGTTTAATTTCTCAAATACAATTTCTTGAACTCTTCAAATAGATGACCAAAAGATAGAATAGATGCAAATGTTGATCTGATACCCAGAACACATTTAAATTTCAGTTCTGAAAATTTTCCTTTTGAAAATATGTATAGATATACTGGTAAAGAGAAATTTAAAGAGGAGAATTGGAGGCTGCAGGGGTAGGCAGAGAAAAGGACCTGTTTCTCTAAGTCCATGTTATCCTTATCCTTCCATGTGCTTTTCATAAGTTCCACATCTTCATTCAAGGAGTGTGTGTGTGTGTTTTAAACCAGGAAACAGTACAGAATCATAGTTTGAACCCACTTATATATTTTTTGTCCACTTTCCCAAAAGATTCCAAAAGTTGCAGCTAGAGTTTGTGAAGGTTTCTAATACACATAATAACAATTATGAGAAATAGCATGTTCCCTCCACCCCTCTCTTCTTTATTTTATTAGTGTACTCTTCCATCTTTTAAAACATTTAGAACAGAACTATTCCACTCTTGGGTCATCTATTTTTCATATTTAACTCTCATATCTTTAGAAGATATTATGATTCAGAAGGGATATCAATTTCTTCTCCTCTTATTAGAATTTCAGCCCTTAATCATTGTGTTTTCTAACTCTTGCTTGGTTTTAAAATCTTTCCTTTCCCGGAGATCTGACAAATATACTATTTTGTGTTCACTTAATTTACTTACAGTTTCTTTCTTTATATTCAAGTCTTTCACCCATTCTGAATTTATCTTGGTGTAGGGTGTGAGATGTTGATCTAAACCTAATCTCTCCCATATTGTTTTCCAAATTTCCCAACAATTGTCAAATAGTGGATTTTTGTCCCAAAAGTTGGGCTCTTTTGGTTTATCATACACTGTTTTGCTGATGTCACTTACCCCAAGTCTATTCCATTGATCATCCCTTCTGTCTCTTGGCCAGTACCACATATTTTGATGACCGCTGCTTTATAGTATAGTTTAATATCTGGTACTGCTAGGCCCCTTTCCTTCACATTTTTTTTTCATTATTTCCCTTGATATTCTTGATCTTTTGTTCCTCCAAATAAACTTTGTTATAGTTTTTTCTAATTCAGTAAAAAAGTGTTTTGGTAGTTTGATAGGTATGGCACTAAATAAGTAAATTAATTTGGGTAGAATGGTCATTTTTATTATGTTAGCTCGTCCTACCCATGAGCACTCAATGTTTTTCCAATTGTTTAGATCTAGTTTTAATTGTTTGAAAATTGTTTTGTAGTTATGTTCGTATAATTCCTGTGTTTCTTTTGGTAGATAGAATCCTAAGTATTTTATATTGTCTAGGGTGATTTTAAATTGTGTTTCTCTTTCTACCACTTGCTGTTGTGATGTGTTGGAAATATATAGAAATGCTGATGATTTATGTGCGTTTATTTTGTATCCTGCAACTTTGCTAAAGTTGCTGATTATTTCTACTAGCTTTTTAGTTGATTCTCTAGGATTTTTTAAGTAGACCATCATATCATATGCAAAGAGTGATAGCTTAGTCTCCTCATTGTCTATTTTAATACCTTCAATTTCTTTTTCTTCTATAATTGCTACTGCTAGTGTTTCTAGTACAATGTTAAATAATAGAGGTGATGATGGGCATCCTTGTTTCACACTTGATCTTATTGGGAAGGCTTCTAATTTATCCCCATTGCATATGATGCTTGTTGATGGTTTTAGATATATACTGTTTATTATTTTTAGGAAACGCCCTTCTATTCCTATACTTTCTAGTGTTATCAGTAGGAATGGATGTTGTATTTTGTCAAAGGCTTTTTCAGCATCTATTGAGATAATCATGTGGTTTTTGTTGATTTGCTTGTTGATGTGGTCAATTATGTGGATGGTTTTCCTTATGTTGAACCATCCTTGTATTCCTGGTATAAATCCCATCTAATCATGATGGATAACCCTCTTGATCACTTGCTGGAGTCTTTTTGCTAGTATTCTATTTAAGATTTTTGCATCTATGTTCATTAAGGAGATTGGTCTATAATTTTCTTTCTCTGTTTTTGATCTATCTGACTTTGGAATCAGTACCATATTTGTGCCATAAAAGTAATTTGGTGTAGGACTCCTCCTTAGCTTATTATATCAAATAATTTGTATACTATTGGGATTAATTGTTCTTTGAATGTTTTATAGAATTCACTTGTGAATCCATCAGGCCCTGGCGATTTTTTCTTAGGGAGTTCTTTGATGGCTTGTTCAATTTCTTTTTCTGATATTGGATTATTTAAGAATTCCATTTCTTCTGCTGTTAATCTAGGCAATTTATATTTTTGTAAATATTCATCCATATCACCTAGATTGCTAAATTTATTGCCATATAATTGGGCAAAATAGTTTTTAATGATTGCCTTAATTTCCCCTTCATTAGAGGTGAGGTCTCCCTTTTCATCTTTGATACTATTAATTTGTTTTTCTTCTTTCCTTTTTAATTAGATTGACCAGTACTTTGCCAATTTTATTTGTTTTTTTAAGTACCAGCTTCTAGTCTTATTTATTAATTCAGTAGTTCTTTTACTTTCGATTTTATTAATTTCTCCTTTGATTTTTAGTATTTCTAATTTAGTTTTCATCTGAGGATTTTTAATTTGTTCATTTTCTAGTTTTTTAAGTTGCATGCCCAATTCATTAACCTATACCCTCCCCAATTTGTTAATATATGCACTCAGTGATATAAATTTTCCCTTAAACTGCTTTGGCTGCAACCCATAGGTTTGGGTAAGACATCTATCTCATCATTGTCATTGTCTTCTTATTGTTTCTGTGATTTGTTCTTTCACTAAATTATTTTGGAGAATCATATTATTTAATTTCCAGTTAGTTTTTGGTATGCCTCTCCATGTATTCTTACTAATAACTATTTTTATTGCATTATGATCTGAGAAGAAGGTTATATTTATTATTTCTGCTTTTTTGCATTTTTTGCCATGTTTCTATGCCCTATTACATGGTCTATCTTTGTGAATGTTCCATGTGCTGCTGAAAAGAAGGTGTATTCCTTTTTGTCCCTATTCATTTTTCTCCTTATATCTATTAACTCTAATTTTTCTAGGGTTTCATTCACCTCTCTTATCTCTTTCTTATTTATTTTTTGGTTTGATTTATCTAGATCTGATTCGGGAAGGTTGAGGTCCCCCACTAGTATGGTTTTGCTATCTATTTCATCCGTCAGCTCCACTAGCTTTTCCTTTAGAAATTTGGAAGCTATACTGTTTGGTGCATACATATTGAGTACTGATATTTCTTCATTGTATACTGCCCTTTACTAGGATGTAGTTACCTTTCCTATCTCTTTTAAACTTATCTATTTTTACTTTGGCTCTGTCAGAGATCATGATAGCCACCCCTGCCTTCTTTTTCTCATTTGAAGCCCAAAAGATTTTGCTTCATCCTCTCATTTTCGCTCTGTGTATGTCTATCTGTTTCTCATGTGTGTTTCTTGTAGACAACATATGGTAGGATTTTGATTTCTAATCCACTCTGCTATTTGCTTCCATTTTATGGGCGAGTTCATCCCATTCACATTGAGATTTATAATTATCAACTGTGCATTCCAAGACATTTTGATTCTCTCTCCTACTTCTACCCTTTCTTCTTTCACTGTTTCCTTCTATCCCAGTGTTTTGTTTTTAATCAGTTCCTATAATTCCCCTCCCTTGTTGTACTTCCCTTTCTCCCCCCTCCCTTCTTATTCCCCTCTTATTGTTCTTTAAAGCCATGCCATGCTCCCCATGAAGTCCTCTCCCTCCCTGGTATTGCTTCCCTCCCCACCAATCCCTTTGTTACCCTTCAAATTCTCTATAGGGCATGAATCAATTCTCTGCCCCAATGGATCTGATTGTTCTTCTCTCTTTAAGTTGATTTCAATCCACTTAAGTATTGAATATTTCCTCTCTCTAACCTCTTTACCCTTACAGTGTATTGTTATTTTTCCCTGTTGGTCCCACGTGCTTTTTTATGGAATATAAATTTATTCCTTTTTGTTTGTTTTCCTATTTTTCTTATTATTATCTTCTTCCCCCTCCCCCGCCAGTTTTGTATATATTTATACAATAATATACAAACTGAATAGGATGAAATGTCAAGTGACTTGACATTTCATCCTATTCAGTTTGTCCCTGTTCCCTCTATGTAAACTTCTTCTAGTTACCCTGTTGGTAATAACAATTTTTACTATTTGCCAATACCTTCTTTTCTTCTTGGGATATAAATTGATTGAACTTGTTGTGTCCCTTAAAGAAATGAATTTTTTTTCTCCTCCCCACCATTCTCTTAATTACTTTATGTTGATTCTCTTGAGTTCAGGGTTTGGGCAGCAAACTCTCTGTTTAAGTCCTGTTTTTTCTTGATGAATGTTTGGAAGTACTCAGTTTTATTGAATGACCATACTTTCCCCTGCAATAATATAGTTAGTCTTGCTGGATAGTTGGTTCTTGGTTGTAGACCCAGTTCTCTTGCTTTCCGGAATACTGTGTTCCATGCCTTCTGGTCCTTCAATGTAGATGCAGCCATATCCTGTGTTATCCTAACTGTGGTTTCCTGATATCTGAATGATTTCTTTTTAGCAGCTTGTAATATTTTTTCCTTGGTCTGGTAGTTTTTGAATTTGGCTATAATATTCCTGGAAGTTGTCAGTTGTAGATTAAATGTAGGAGGTGATCTGTGGATCCTGTCAATTTCCACTTTTCCCTCTTGTTCAAGAATTTCTGGGCAATTTTCTCTGATAATTTCTTGTAAAATGCTATCTAAAATTTTTCTTTTATCATGATGTTCTGGTAAACCAATAATTCTTAAGTTGTCTCTTCTAACTCTGTTCTCCAGATCTTTGGTTGAATTATATTCTCAAATTTTTCATTTTTTAAATTTTGTTTAATATATTCTTGCTGCCTTGTGAAGTCATCTGCTTCTAGTTGTTGAGTTCTGTTTTTTAAAGACTGAATTTCATCCCTGGCTTTTTGGTCATCCTTCTCTTTCTGGTCTGATTTTCTTTGTAGATCATCTTTTGCCTTCTTTGTTTCATTTTCAAGCTGGCCAATTCTGGCTTTTAAGACTTTATTTTCTTTTAATTTCATGTATTTCCTTTTTCAAATTGTCTTCAGCCTCTCTTGATTGCTTTTTGAGTTCCTTAAGTTGAATTTTGAGATCTTCAAAAGCCTGTGTCCAGTTTGCTGGAACTACTTCCTCTTCTTCTATTTCCATTTCATTTGCTCTCTTTTCACTTCCTTGAAAGAAGCTGTTAATTGTCAT
This sequence comes from Gracilinanus agilis, assembly GCF_016433145.1. Taxonomy (NCBI): domain Eukaryota; kingdom Metazoa; phylum Chordata; class Mammalia; order Didelphimorphia; family Didelphidae; genus Gracilinanus; species Gracilinanus agilis. The sequence continues at coordinate 99,605,910 of NC_058132.1, forward strand.
TTCTTTTCTCTTTTTCTGTTGCTTACTCATATTTTTTCCTTCCTTGTTCTGCTAGTTTGAGCAGATGTATTTAATGATCTTTTATGAAAGATCTTCCCCTAGCTGCCAATGGAGGTTTGTAGTTACTTTCTCTGCCCTCTGAAGAATTCTTGACTGTCCAATTGTTGGGATTAATCCTGTATTGATTGCATTAATCTTACTGCTTAATCTGCCCTGAGGCTAAAACCTTGAAGGGAGAGAAAAACAAACAAACCCCCCAAAAATGTGGGGGAACAAGAAGGAGCGGTTTAGCTGAACTGAGCTCTCCAGCAGTGGGGTCCCCCTGGGCTGTCTGCTGTGTTTGATCTGGTTTTCTTTCCTCTTGAAGCCCTGTGTTCTCTGTCTCAGTATGAGGAAGCCAAGCTGTCTGTCATCTGGGGTTTGGCTCTCTCTAAGCCACCATCTCCTGGGCATTTTTGCTGTGTTTCTCTGGTTTTCTCCTCCAGTCACCTCTCCAGTGCCTGTGTTTAACTCCTTGAGTCTGGTGCCAGCAAGGCCCTCTCCCGACTAGTGTGCCCACTGCCCCTGAGATTTCCCAGGCCACTGGAGATTCTGCACAGCACATGGGGGAGGCATCCTAGGATTCCCCTTCTACGCTCTCAGACCTGGCAATTCAAGAATTGAAGACTTTTTCTTGGCGTACCTCTTTAGTTATGCTGTGGTAGGGTACCCCCTGCTCTGTCGTTATTAGAATTGGTCCTCTTTCTTCTTGAAGCGCATTGTTTTCTATCTTGGTGTGTAAGGGTGCGGAGGTTTTAAGATTCGCTCTGTCTAAGCCGCCATCTTCCCAGAAATCCCTGGGCCTTTTTTTCTGAGAGAAACTTGAGATAATTAAAAGAGTTTTGCTGTTTCCTGAAGGCAATCCAGCTTACTCTTCCCATTCTTAATTTTGGGCCTAGCTCATTGTCCATTTGCACTAATTGGCCAAGATAGATATATGTATCTTGGTCAATTGTACATGTACAAAATATATAAATGTACAAAAATACATATATGTGTGCATTGATTGGCAAACTATGCCCATCTAACCCAGATTTTCCTACCCTTTTTTGGGGTGTTTATGGATCCCTTTGTCAGAGGTAATGATTTAAATGCATAAAATAAAATATATAGAATTAAAAAGAAGAGGCAAGTATATTCAAATATAGTTATAAAAATTTTTTTAAGTTCACAGATCCCAGGCTAAGAATCTCTGATCCCACTGTATGGTATAGTCTAAGGGACATTCATTTGATTTTCCTTATATGAATAGGTAGGCCTGATTTTTGAACGATTATAGATTTCTTCCAAGGGGCTCTACAGAGTTTTGAGATTTGGTGTTTCTAGCACAATTCTGTCTATATATAGCATCTTGGAGGACTTTGCCATTCATAGGAAATCTGTTTTCAAATTGAACTCTATACCAAATCAGCAAAGTGCCTGGTACATACTAAGTGCTTATTAAATGCTTTATCTATTTTCTTAATCACAGTGTGAACATTTTGCAAGCATCCAAATCCTTGTTTTATGCCTCACCTGATATTAATGATTTGAGGATCTTCAAACAGTTATAGAAATTATTTTCTATTCAGGAAATTTTCAACGTTTTTATGGATAGGAAACATCATGTAGAAAGGTAGTCTTTAAGGAAGCATTTTGCTTTACTGAAAAATTTGCTTTTTTATAATCAACATAATAAACTATACATTTCAGTCAGATGTGTGATGATAAAGATATGATCTTCCATAGAATATTGTTTATAAAGGCCCTTACTGACATAGTGAGAGGATTCTCACAAAAATGCCATGGGAATAAGTAGGCCTTTATAACTGTAGTTGTTGATGTTCTCTTGGTGTCGCCCTTTTTAGTATTTATAAGACTTGATATTTTTATTATGCCTTTGATATTGTCTCTTCCTTTAGATACCTTAAGAATACGTCCCCCAGAGACCGACCTTATAATTGTTGTGTTTGCCATAATCTCCTCTTGGTCTAATCCAGCTGGGTTTTTTTTTCCCATTCACAGTATGGTTGTATGACCCTGGGCAGATAGCTTAATCTCTGAGTGCCTGCGCAACTTTCTCACCCTGTAAATTGCATAAGAGTGCAGATTTGTTAGAAGAGAGGGAAGTTTGCTCATCCAGGAGGAGTTCCTTCCCTGTCCCAAATAACTCACAGGTCTAGTCTGTATCCCTGACTTCTGTCTTTCCTCACAAGATTTAAGAATGAGTTTATATGCCAAACTCAACTTTTGACTACCACCTCTCTACACTTGGCAAGTCTTGGGCCCTTTTAGTGACTTTGTTATAATAATCTCTGCCCTTTCTGCCATTCATATTCCATTTTTCATCATCTGCCCTTTTTAAATTGCTCAAGGTGAAGTTGTCTAATTGTATGCCATATAATTTCTCCTTTTCATTGTAGTTTTTTACTAATTTTGACCTTTGTTCTAACAAGTTGGAAGTCTGACTATAGTAGACAGCTAATTCAGGACTGATGCCCTATATTAATAGCAAATAATTTCTTGTTAAAATATTAATAATTTTTTGAAGTTTATTAACACTTACCTAATCTACTGCTTTTTTATTCTTTTTTAAAGAAGACATTCTTGATATGCTGGTATAAAATTTCTGTGTAAACTAATTATCATTGGCCCTTATTCCTTATTCTTCATTCATATTTTCCACTGTATTTCTAGCCATTTCCCACCTTTGATTGAAATTACCAGAGTATCAATGAATCTGCTGATTTCCTTTGGAGGGCTTTATTACGTTTTTCATAGAACCTACTGCTCCTTTACCCCTGCAGCAGATCACCCATAGTATTGGGATCCTCTGCAAATACCATATGCATTGCAATGCCAAATGGCCAATGATATTCGCATGAAATGAATTGCCCACACCACTGTGCTTCTCTCCAAAGAGGACCCATGAGCTATTCTTTCACTTAGATAGTTCCTTTATCTTCTGGTTTTATTTTTAGCAAAAATGTCAAGATTGACATCATTTTGTGCCTTCATTAGTATGTTCACTAATTGCTCATTGAATCAAGGATACCATATTTAGAGAAACTAAAATTTATAGATTGTCTAAAAACAATGTGATTTTTTGCACCCTCTGCCCACATTTCTTCCCCTCTCATTTTCTCTACAGAAGCAGAAGGGAACCACTCAGAACTAAGGACTATTTTACATTTTTCTTTATCTCAAGAATTACTCTGGAAAGAATTTATTATCATTAAGTGATCAGCATAACATGAACCTCTTTATGATTACTAAGCCAGTCTTCAGAGAGGGGACCTAGTCTGTGGCTGTACATGAAATCTCTTCTAGCATGAAATAACTTGCTGTAGCCTGTACTCTACTTGTGTTTACCTTCCAAAATCTAAGCCACCACTATTCCATGGTGAGACAATGAGACATTGTTGAGAACAAAAACAAATATGAATTATCTTTTTGAAAAATGTAACCTTGTATAAAAATTGTGAAATATTAAATAGCAATCAAAATTACCAGACTCATTCAACAATATAAGAAATAATAAAAGAAATCCATTTTATGATTGACAGATGAAACAAACAATAGGGGGCAACTAGATGGCACAGTCGATGACTGGGAGGACCTAGTTTCAATTCAGACACTTCCTATATGTGTGACCCCATTCAAGTCATTTAACCTCACTTGCCTAGCCTTGGCCTTCTTAGAGTTGTTACTAAGACAGAAAGTAAGAGTTTTGAAAATAAAAAAGAAAAGAAGAAAAGAAAACCTAAAGTCATAAATGAATAGGTTGCTTGATACTTAAAATCTGAGTGCTAGTCATAGATCCACATAGACTCACTATATTTCCTTTCTTCTCTCTTCTTTCCTTTTTTCTGCTTTTAATTTGTTGCTCCTTCATTTTCTTATCCATTCTGCATTCTCTTTTCCTTCTTTCACTTCTATTTCTCATTTTGGTTACTCAATTTAACATTTTTGTCAGGTTTAATTAAACTTTCGAAAATCATGCCCTGTTTTTTGGTTGTAGGATTAATGATTAAAAAAAAAAATCACAGCTGCTGTAATGACTATGGGTGCCCCACCCCAGGGCACTCTATTGGTTGTGTGTGGGCTTAACAACAGTACAGCTGCCATAATTGGATCACAGAGAAGTCTCTGTTTGCTCCCCAGCCTACACCCTTTGGCTGCCCTACTCCACTCCCTCTGGCCTTCTTTAAAGCAGTTTTTCTCAGCCACTTGAAAGCCAGTCCTTAGACAATGAATACCCTAGAAAAATACATCCCCTGTTCTTGGGAACTTGACCCAAAGGATTCCAGCATACCCAAAGAACAGCTCATTTGAGAACTACAGGAGTAGGACACAAACAAAAGATTGAAAGTTTTGATCTTGTATTCCATTCATAGACTTTGTCTTTTTATGTCTGATTAAAATCAGGGTGGGAGGTGGGGTTAAGAAAATTCATCTAAAGACACAGTATGGTGTAGCAGAAAGAGCCTGAGGCTTAGTCAGGCTAGGATTCAAGTTCTGGCTCTCCTGCTTACTGTATTTGTATGGCCACTGACATTTCATGTCACCTCTTTTGGGTTTGCCTTCCTTACCTTGTGCTTTTCTAAACTATTTATTCAGAACCTGTAAAATGAAGATGTCAGTTGATCTTTTTTAAAGTGCTTTTTAATTTTCAGATCCAAATTATCTCCCTCTTCTACCTCTTGAGAAGACAAGAAAAATTAAGCCCATTACAAATATGTGTAGACATGCAAAACAGACTTTTGGTTTAAAAACAAAAGCAAGAAAATAGAAGAAAATACACTTCAATCTTCACTTTCAAGACCATCAGTTCTCTTTCTGAAAGAGGATGCATGTTTCATCATGTGTCATTTGGAATTGTGGCTAGTCAATGTATTAAGCAGTTACTAAGTCTTTCAAAGTTGATTTTTTTACAATATTTCTATTTCTATTTATAATTTTCTCCTGGTTCTTCAATCTTCATTTTGCATCAGCTCATAGGTCTCTCACCATATTTTTCTGAAATTATCCTCATCATTTATTTTCTTTTTTTTAAACCCCTTCTGTCTTAGTATCAATTCTAAGAAGGGCTAAGCAATTGGAGACAGCTAGGAAGTGTCTGAGGCCGGATTTGAATCTAGGTCATTTCAGGAATGGTCCTCTATCAACTGTTATGTAGTTGCTCCCTCATTATATCTTCTGATATAATAGTATTCTGTCACAATCATATATACCACAACTTGTTCAGCCATTCATCAATTGATGAACATCTCCTTGGCTTCCAGTTCTTTGTCACCACAAAAAAAGAACTATTACAAATGTTTTTGTACATATGGGCCCTTTTCCTCTTTCTTTGAGGTATAGACCCAGTAGTGGTATCACTAGGTCAAAGGTGATGTACAGTTGGGTATGTGTAGTTGTTTGGGCATAATTCCCAGTTGCTCTCCAGAATTTTCTGACTAGTTCACAGCTCTACCAATAATACATTAGTATATACCTATTTTTCCACATTCCTTCCAGCATTTGTCATTTTCCTTTTCAGTCTTTTTAGAAAATCTTATGAGCATGAGGTATTACTTCAGAGTTCTAATTATCATTTATCTAGTTATTTGTGATTTAGGGCATTTTTTCATGTGGCTATTGGTACCTTTGATTTTTTTTTCCTCTGAAATTTCCTATTTGTATCCTTGGACCACATCAATTGGGACTAGCCATTAGATGATCTTAATATGCTTTCCTGCTCTCTGAATTTATAGGTCACAATACAGACATACATGTGTGTGTGACAAAATAATGATTTGATTCTTTTGCTTATCAAAACTAAAACAGGTGCTCAAGATCATTAAGAAGCATATGATTTCCAATCTATTACCTATAGTGGAATATTTTTGTTACATTATACTATGATGATGACAACTATAAATAAGCATATATGTATGTTGCTTTATTTAACCAGTAGTTCTTTATTTTTAATTAGCTTAAAATAGCAAACATTCTTCAAAATATTTAACTACTAGATTCATTCATGCATTCAGAAAATCAATTTGTTGCAAGCTATTTAACAAAATCTCATACTATTCTTATAGAAAACTAGAGATATGATTTAAAACAAATGGTATAGTTTGAGAGATTCACAACTGTCTAAAGTAATTATTAATGGATCTTGGCAGAGAGTCTCCCCATGAATCTTCCCTTGGCCTTGTGCTATTTAACATTTTTGTCAATAAGGTAGATAGGGATTCCAGTGATTCAAAGTTCTTTGGAATAGACGACCTTCTTGTGACAGAGGGGAGACAATTTGAAGCAGCAAGAGTTCCTGACTCATGGAGGAGAAAATTATCCAAAATCCCAGCAAAACTCCAAACTGTTGCAAAGGCTTGTTTTTTAATTAAGGATTTTTCTTAATTTCACTCTGTCTCGTTAAGAGCAGATTTCTATGTTAGAGGGAGTTACTTAGTCTCACTCTGTCTCTTTAAGAGGCAGTAACAACAGATAGATTGGCCCTCAGTCTCTTTAAGAGATGGACTATACAAGAAAACATCAGTTAAGAAAAAAGGACTCTTTCTCTCTGACTTTCTAGGGAGCAGGGTTTCTGTGTCATTCTCTCAGTCAAGAAGATCTGGCAGTTACTTTTAAGAGTTTGAGATATAGATACCAATTTGAGAAGGAGTCTGGCTCTGAGGTTTTTTCTCCTCAGTACTTTGAGAGAGGAGTCTGTTACTAAGAGCTTTTCTCCTCAGAACTTTGAGGAAGAAGGAGTCTGTGTCTGTGACTCTGTGACAGGCAGTTTCAACTGACAGTTAATAGAATTATTTTAAGGAGTTTGTTATTGATTAACATTCATCAATAAGCTTAAGATAGATGGTTAGATAGCTAATATATTCTTAGATAGAATAGGTAAGAGTAGACCTGCTTTGTCAGACAAGAAGATCTTATTAATTTTAGGGATTTTTAGAACTTTTAGTATAGGGTTGTGGATTTTAGACATAGTATAAGATATATGAGATATATACTCTCCTATTTCCTATCCCTGCTTCTCCTTAGAATATATGTGTTCCTGGTTTACCAAACTGGTCTCCAGATTTTTATCACAATATTATTAACCCCTCACAGCCTTTTTGTGCAAAAGGGCACTCTTAGAGGTGAAATGTTATGTCTTTAGAGCAGTGGTTCCCAAACTTTTTTGGCCTACTAGCCCCTTTCCAGAAAAATTATTACTTAATGCCCTGGAAATTAATTTTTTAAATTTTAATAGCAATTAATAGGAAAGATAAATGCACCTGTGGCCATCACTGCCTCTCTGGATTGCTGCAGGACCCACCAGGGGGCAGTGGCACCCACTTTGGGAATCACTGCAGATCTTCTCACTTGTCCCTGGGAAATGGATATACCAAGTAGGGAATAGGTTCATCTCTTAGGAAATCTGCTCAGCCAAGTGCATATTTTGTTTCTCTTGCTGTTTTTTAAGGAATCCTGACTGTTGTAGTTTGGTTATCTCTAGGGAAAGGGGCCAGGAGTGCTCTCTAAGAAAGGTATGAAATACTAATTTAGAAGGTTGAGTTGGAGAGGAGCTGCTTGCAAAGGCCAAAGGAATCAGAGTCCAATCAGAGATCATGATTGCTAGGCCTGAGCTGCTGCAGTTAAACATGGGTCACTTGAATCTAGTCTCTTCTAGTTCTTATTCCCTTGAATAATCAGAGCATTGATCCTGCCCCTCTTTCCTAAAATGGAATTTAACTGCTTTTGTCTAATTTTATTTTCAGAAGAGTAGGGTGATTTTTGTTTGTTTTGTGTTTAATTTAGATTTGGAAGAGACTTTAGAGATTTAGTTCAATTTCCTTATTATATAGATGGAGAAAACTAAACATGCTGGTGTTCATAGTTAGGTCTTTATCTGGCATTCTTTTCATTGAACCACAGTTTCTTAGAAGAAAAGTGTAGTTTGTGTACTGTACACACCACTCTTAGCACTACCACTTGAGCATTTTTTTCTTGCTGCTCTTGGGATGCTTTCTCTAAAGGAACGATGACTCATTATAAAACTAAGTATCAGTAAGTCAGTGTGTCAAACTTTCTAGGCAGGCCTTTGGGCATCATCTAGTCCAAGCCCTTCACTTAAAAAGAATAATAATTTTTAGTGATATCTTGTCTTTACATCACCTTAGTTGCCGATTGTATTCTGACTTTGTTCCCTACCTAGCAATCCCTTCCTTTTAAGAACACATCAGTTAAGATAAGTCTATGTTCCACACCCATAGTTCCCCTTCTCTTCCTAGAAGGGAGGGAAGTTTATTTTCCCATGTCTTCTTTAGGTCATTATAATTAATAGTATTCAGTTTGGGGGTTTTGTCCTTTCTGTAGTAAACAAATGCATCATTTCCCTAATCCTGCTTGCTTTATTTTGCACCAGTGCATAGAAGAAGGATTCTCCATACTTCATATTTGCTGTTTCCTCTATTCCTTTACATGTATGTCTAGCCATTCTCCAGTCCACAGACACCTGTTTCCCAACTCCTCATTCTTACACATGAGGAGAAGGAATCCCAGAGATGTGAAGGGAGGTATCCATTGTGGTCACACCAGGAATAAGGAAGTAACAGCATATTAGAGCTAAAAAGAGGAAAGGAGGGAGAGCTTTCCTATAAAGGATGACTTAAGCCAAATTTCAGCCACTGTCGCTGTCAGGTCAAAGAAGGAACTTTAGTCTTGAGAAAAAACTTTCTGGCTTCCCTTATGTCCCTAAAGTGCTTCAAGGAATCATAGAATCTAAGAGTTGGAAGAGATTATCTTATTCTAACAATCACCCAAGTAATCCCCACCTGATATCCCTGAGGAGTTATCGAGCCCTCACCTAAAGAACTCCAATGACAGAGCTCACTCTGCCCATCCCATATTTTTTGCAATCCTGATTGTTATTAAGTTCCTTCCTTTCTTCGGTTGAGTTGAAATCTGCCACGAAATCCTGGTCCCCCTTCTTAGCACATGCTTTTGTTTATTGTGTCTTTTCTAGTGGACCCTAGAAGTGGGCAGACTATTCCAGAGGAGGCCATCATAGAATTAGCAGTCATGGTAATACAAGTCACTTTTATGAAAAAGCAGGTCAGAGGGCAGTTCTGTACTGTCACTTCTGTTAATGAAGCCCAGGAGCCCATTAGCACTTGGCTAACTGGATTTGACTATTCCAGTAATGAATGGCCACATTACCTAAAGGATGGCAAATCCCACCTCAGAATCAAGGCAGGCCTGCTGTGCACAAGGAGCAGTTTCCAGCTGGGGCTCTGCATTGTCTTTTAATTGAAGGATTTCCACACAGTGTCCAGTGGACAATGGAAAGCTAGGTCTTCTGGCTAAGAAATCAAGAGCGATGCACTTCCTTTCCTTTGAAACTCTCAGGAACAGTAAAGTAGGGGAAAGGTTGTAGAGTGGCGAGGCTTGTGAAGTGTAAGAGCAAAGGAGTCTGGGAGCCAGTTCACAAACAGTAATTAAGACCTAAAAAGATTCTTTGTGTGATAGTCCAAGATAATCTTAATTTCTGGACTTCTTCTACCATTTTCATGGTAAAAGTCTGAATAAAATAGAGTGAAGTGATATGTGCTGAATAAAAAAATACTCTTTTTGAAATAGCCTTGAACCAAGAAAAGTCTTTTTTTTTTTTTTTTTGGTCAAGGCACTTTCTCACTTTAAATATTTTGGGTTGGTAATCCTTTTGTCTTTATAAATAACTTAGTCATAAAACTTTAGAATGTTAGAACATATACTAGAGCTAGAAGGGACCTTAGTATGAACAGTGTTCGAACATAAAATATGGAATGTTAGAGTTGTAAAGAGACCTCAGAACATAATAATTCATATTTATATAATGCTTTTCAGTTTATAGAGTACTTTCCTCACAATAGTTGTAATGTGCGAGTTAAGAGGATGTCAGAACATAGGATTGTAGACCATAATAACTCACATAAATGGCTTTTTAAGGTTTACACAATACCCTACATGTATTATCTCATTCGATTAAATGTTTGAACTGGAAGAAACCTTCGAGATCATATAATTTAAACCTCTCATGTCTTAGATGATGCAGTTATGACCCTAAGGAAAAAACAACTTGTCTGAAATCACATGTAAAATTATCAACAGAGCCAGGACATTTCTCCTAAGTTTCCTTGTCCAGTTCTCCCCACCCCCACCCCCACATCCTCAAACAGGATAGACGGTTACATAAAATTGTCATTTAATCCATTTAATAATTTTTCCTAATCTAAATCAAGCTTATTGGCTTATGATTTCCAGAGTCCATCTTTTCCTTTTCGGAATTAGGACTTTTGCCTGTCGCTAGTCCTGAGGGCATACCCCATGTTCATAGGTTCAGTGAAACATGGAAGGGGCTTTTAAAAGTTATCTAGTCTAACCCCTTATTTTACAGAGAAAACAGAGGCCCATATTGGTTAACTGATACAACCAAGTGCCCTGGCTACTCACAGTCCTTATCCCACTACCATCAGGCACAGGTGCTTTGGTCTTTACTGCCTGGGACTTAAGCAAGATTGCCTTTCCTTACACAGCCTGGCACCCCACTCAGTTGGTACAGACTCCATACAGGACACCCCATCAACTTAGTCTTCTGCAGGTGGAAACTCCTGAGCTCAAGTGATCTACTAGCCTTAACCTTTCCAGTAATAGGATTTAAAAGCATGGGTCATCACTCTTGAATCATCCCTATCTTTCCAAATTCAATCCCTTTGTTAATTTTTGGGCCATTAGCCCATAACTTTTTCACTTTAAATTTATATCTTGTATTTGTGATTACTTCTTGTCTAAGCCGGAACAAGCATTTTCAATAAGCACTTAATCCCCTACCCCCAGACTACTTACATATCTCATCATGCTCTGGGAGGCCACAGATAACACTCCCCTAAAAGACATTCTTCCCTTGGGATATATTGTATTTGGCCCTGAATTTCAGTCACAAATAAAGTGCCAGTGAGCCACTCATAACTTCTGCTTAGTAAAAGAAGTTTATTTAGCAAAGTCAGCAGACTTATTATGGCTGCCATGCCATTTTACAACAGTTGTCTAACTCGTTTAGAAGAGGATAGACTACTTTGTTAAATGGGATGAACCGAGTAATAGAAGCAGGGGAAATTTTCCCTTGGGAACCTAGGAGCTTGGATCTAGGAAGCTGGACAGTAAAGACCAAAGCTTCTGTGCCCACTTGTAGCAGGCTGAGGACTGTGATTAGCCATTGTGCTTCGGGCTAAGATGAGAGTGGAAGACCCAAGAAGCTCTCGAGATGGATCATCATTTCTAATACTTTATATAGAAGGAAAAGAAGTTCCAGTTTGACACTTAAAGCTTTTTATCACCTGGACCTATCCTATCTTTCCAGTCTTCTTGCACTTGACTTGCCTCCGTGAACTCCAGGATCCAGCTCCGCTGGCCTCCAGGCAATTACTTGCACACCTACTTTCCTGGCCTCCCCCTTTCCTCACCCCCCCCCAATTCCCCCAGCTCTGTGCAGGAACAGGCACTGCAGCAGGCAACTGCTGGCAGACTGACTGAGGAGAAGTGACATGACATTAGCTTGAAAGCCAGTGAGTGACTTTAACCTAGTCCTCCCAGTTTCTGACTCAGCCTATCCCACCATGGCTTCCTGACTTCTGCAACAAAAGTATGAAGTAGATCTTTCTTGATGGTTTTACAAATACTCTTAAGTTCAACGTTGCTATGTCACATTTCTATGTTCTTTAACTTATTTAGCCAATGTAGCAACATGGAGCAGTAGAAATGGAGATGGAAATTTAAGAAATAAAAATTAAAGCTAATAATAAAAAAGGGAATCTAATCTATTCCTATTCAGCCTAAAAAATATATGTGTGCTCAACAGATTCTTGTATACTTTGCACATAACAGGTCCAATCAATGTTTAATGCAGCCAGTTTCCTGTAGAAGCATTATGGTACTATGGTGGAAAGGGTGCTGGACTTGGACTCAGAACTGAATTGGAATTCTGGCTTTGAGCAAGGCCCTTGACCTCTCTAGGCCTCAGGCTCCTCATCCATACTTTAGAAGATTGTAGTGTAAACTGCAGAGCCCTGCATTAATGTAAGCTGTTACTTTTATATATGTAGGGTATGTTGCATTTCATTATGTATGCAGTTTATTTGGTGGGCCAGATTTTGGAGAGATTTCTGCTTAATGTTAGAAACACCTGGGCCTGGAGTCAAGACTACTGGAGTTTAAATCTGGCCTGAAACACTTACTAGTTGTGTGATTCTAAACAAGTTACTTAAGCTCTATTTGTCATAGTTTTTTCTCACTATAAAATGAGGATAATAATAGCACCTCCCTTCTCAGGATTGTTGTGAGAGGATCAAATAAGATATTTGTAAAAACAACAACATTAGCCCAAGGCTTGGCACATAGTAAACACTATAATACATACTTATTTCCTTCTTCTTTCCCTCCCATTGCTGCTGCACTTCCAGCCTGGACTGGATATAGAGACATAGAAAACAGAGGGACAAGGGAGATAAAGAGAAGACATATCGACTGAGAAACAAAGAAAGAGACAGAGAGATAAGGAGAAAGGAACCTTAGAAAATAGAATTCAAAGAACAAGGAATGTTAAATCCATAAGGGATCTCAAATACTATATAGTGTGTTCTTTTAATTATATAAATGAAGAAACTGAAGGCCAGGAAAGATTTGGCTTGCCCGAAGCCATGAAGGAAGCTAGTGGCAGCACAGATGTAGTACTTTAAGTATTCCAGGTCCAGATTCAGTGTTCTTAACATTTCACCATGGGTACCTGGTCCCTAGGTGTCAGATCAAGGTCTCTGTACATTCAAATGCTCATTTTAAAATGAGTTACTCTCTGAATGCTTTTTCTACAACACTGCCTCCAAATTTGGGTTCTATTTGCAGTTGTATAGTTTTCCTTTAAATATTGTAGTTGGGGGGCGGGGGTGCAGTTGAGGGGCTCAGTGAATTGAGAGCCAGGCCAAGAGATGGGAGGTCCTAGGTTCAAATCTGGCCTCAGATACTTTCCAGCTGTGTGACCCTAGGCTTAACCCCTATTGCCTAGCCCTTACTGCTCTTCTGCCTTAGAACCAATACCTAGTATTGATTCTAAGGTGGAAGGTAAGGGCTTTTTTTTTTTTTAAGGCAAGTTAAATATTGTAGCTGATGCCTTTTGAAAACTCATTTTGAGTGTAACATGTATTTAACCTATTTATGTTTTATAGAAGGATTTTTTCATGGCATAATTCCATTTAAAAAAGAAATTGTCCATTCATTACTGAGTATCTATTGAAACTGTCCTGAGGCTTTGTGAAGCCCTAATTAGAACTGCAATCCTTAATTAAGGGAGAGATTTAATTTTTACTCTGGATAATTTAGAAATGTGTAGCTTGCCATGGGTTGAATGTAATAACACTTTAATATTAGAGTTTGGGGTTTTCAATCTGTGTGATTTGTATAATATGTTTTATAAAAATATTAGCATATCTTCCCTAATTCTAACAAGTCTATTCTAAGCCCTTTAGCAGACTTGAATTCAATTCAGTTCATCTTTCGCAGTGGCTTTGTTTTATCCTAGTGTCCTATAAGATCAGTAATACAGAATCCTTTCAAAAGAAATCAGATGGTCAGGCTCCTTATTTTGGAAGTTTATGTGATAACTTCATGCAAGGCCGATGAGAATTTGTTGTTTTCCAAATTCCAATTTGGAATTAGCTAAGAGGAGATTTTTCCATTAGGGAGAGTCTTCTTTTCTAGGTGACCTGTTTCATTTGTCACTGAAAAGTGTCACCAGGGAATGGGATTCTCACTGGCTGACCTAAAATAATGACTTGTTATGGGGCTAGGTCTTTCTTGAGTTCTCCATAAAATCAATAAAATAATTGCCCTGAAAACTTTCTCCCTTTCATATTCCCTTTAAATGAGTCTAAGGTAAATCTTTAATTATCAACTGACAGAACAGCATTTGATATTGTTGTCTAAATTTCTATTCTCTTCATTTCACAGGCTTGCTGTAAAGAATTTTTTTAAGTAATATGGTATTTGTAATGTATCTCTTCATTACAACTGATATTTTGGTCTCAGCTCTATCACTGGCTTAGAATTGGATTTTGGAAATATTTTTATTTTTATCTAAATATGAAAGTAGGCTCCTTTTCTCATGTGCAAAGGAAGAGATGTGTTCTTCACTCAGTTTCAGAAGTAGTAATGTGACATAATGGGGGAGGCATTAAATCAAGAGTCAGAAGACCTACATTTCCATCCCTGCCCTCCCAGAGGCATAATGTGAAGTTATTTGCTCTTTATAGGACTGAGTTTTTTTTCTCTTTAAAATAAAGAGATTCTTTTAATGAGATGGTCAGGATCCCACACAACTCTAGTATTATTTGTTTCATATTTTAACTGATAGGATCATGGAAATTAGATCTGAAAAAGACCTCAGAGAACATCTAGCCTAATTCTCCTCAATTTACAGAAGAGAAAACAGAGGCCTTGAGCAGGAAATGACTTGACTTATTATACTGGTAGTAAGTAGCAGAGCTGAGATTTGAACCTGTCTTTGGTTCCAAATGTCTTTTCCTTGATCTTCAAAAGTGTATCATTGGGGCGCGGGGTGGGGGGGGGTTGAAGGGGAAAGGTGGAGCATGAATCATGTAACCATGTTAAAAATGAATATTAATAAATGTTAAAAAAAGTGTATCATTATAATGACTTATTTCAATGAGGTGCTTGTGAGTAAATAATTAGTATGTCCCTAAGGAATTACAATTCAGTTCAACAAAGTTCCTGTAACTCCAGGTAGAAATGCCTTTCAAGATCTCATAGCCTAAGAAAATGATGCAACATAATTGCAGTCAAATATAATACAAATTAAAATGCAAGAAAACTATAAAACACAAAGTAGAAGAGGAAGAAGTCTCTTGTATCAAGAGGGAATCAGGAAAAGCTTAATAGAGAACATAGAATTAGACCTGCATCTTGAAAGATTGAGAGGACATCAGCAGGCACAAATAAGAGAAAGCCATTCTAGACATAAGGAATATCATGAGCAAAAAACACCAAGGCAGGAAGTCAGGGGTCCCCTTCGGGAGATAGCAAGTTCACCCTAGATCTCCTTATTTAAAATCTAGTACTTTTTCACTACATTATACTTTTTTGCTTTCATTCACTCAAGAAATATTTATCTATTGCTTAATTTATGGATAACAGTGTGCCTATTTCTTTGGAAAACATAAAAGCTTAAATAAAATATCCCTTGGGGTAACTAGGTGGGACAAAGAAAAAGTGCTGGGCCTGAAGGCAAGAAGACTCTTCACCCCAAGTCCAAATCTGGCCTCAGACATTATCTATCTGTGTGGCCCTGAGCAAGTCACTTCACTCTGCCTTGGCTTCTTCATCTTTCAAATGAGCTGGAAAAGGAGATGGCAAAGCACTCCAGTATCTTTGCCAAGAAAACTCTGAATGGAGTCATAAAGAGTCAGACACAACTGAAACTGGTGAACAATAAACTATCCCTTGTCCTCATGGAGCTTATCTAGCAGGGGGATAAGAGGCATTCACTTATTATTTTAATATACAATAATACATGAAAATGAGACCTTTAATGCTCACAGTAACTTAGATTGCATGAGACACACACAGTCAGTTCTAGGGCATTTAATGCCACTTCTTTTTTATTCCTCCTTTCTGTGGTTCGAGGTCATGGGTACCTCAGAACAGATCCCTTCCTGCCCCTTCCATGCTTAGTTGACAAGATGGAAACCTTTGACTGAAGTGCATCATAGTTACTATGCCAAAATAAAACTATTCCATTTCCTTTTTGCTTAGAACTTTGCTGTGCAATTAAATGGGATAATTGGCATGAACCCTTTTGTAGACAATGAAAATTTTGGAGAGCAACGCTGAAGTCTTAAGAGAAGTTTAGTTCCCTTCCCTATACAGTATTAGAGGCTATCACTTCTCAGAGGAGCTTACTGGATTGTTTCATCAAGAAGTGCAAAGGTGTTTGGCCAATCAGTCCCATGCCATAAGCAGACATGCATGAAATCCTTATCAGTGACTTCTGCAATTATTAAAAGAATTTAATATACCTTTAAAAGAATGAACAGTTTTACACATTTCCTTTTCTACTTAAATGCTCCATTGCTTGAACTCCAGGTGTCCTAGCAATGTTGAAAGTTTTAAACTCAAGGCAAACAAGCCAAAATGTCAAGTAAGGACCCATTCTTTGTTAATATGCAACAAATGGATCTCTACAAGAAAACATCCCCTTCCTCTTTGTTTCCTTTTGCAATTAGAGACCTATAATTTATGAATATTTTTTCTTTGTTGTTCTAGCTTAGGAATATTCAGCAGCTCTTCTCCTCCCACTCTCCCCCCCCCCCGTAATATTATATAGACTATTAGAACTGGAAGAGAACAAAAAATAGAAGACAGTATTGGAAGAGTCTATTTCTTCCTTTCTGTTCTGAAAAGAAATGGTGGTAATTTTCTTAAGGTCCTCAGATACTACTGCTTCAGGCATCACATTTTTTTATGCTTTTGGGCTTGTTTCATAGATGACATGTCAGTGAGAATTTGTTTTCAACTTGTTTGTCAGTTTTTAAACTATAGAATCATAAAATATTAATTTAGATATGAAAGGGGAATATCTTTTTTTTTTTGGAATACCAGTCCAAAAAAGAGTTGATAGGTCACAACCCTCTTATTTTTCAGGTAAGGCCCTAAGCCCAGGAGAAGTCATATAACATGCTCAGGGAGTAAATGGAAGAGTTGGGATTTGAAATGAGGATTAGTACTTGAAAATCTCTACTGGGCATAACCCATCATCTCCTAGTCCATATTTGGATGCCTCTAACTGTTAGGAGTTTTTGCTTTCTAGGAAACCTACATTTATCTTTCTTCAACTTCTTCCCATTGCTTGTAATTTATTCCCCGGGGCCAGGCAGAATAAGCTGATTTGGTCAGCAACTGAATAAGAGATTTGGACCAGGCATCTTCTGAGGTCCTTTCCAACTCTGTACAATCAATCCTGTGGTCACATAAGGCTAATTCTTAATTCTTCTTTCATATGACAGCTCTTCTGATACTTAAAAACAGCTGCCATGTGCCCCCGAAGCCTTTTTTTTCTCTAAGATCAACTTCCTCAGCTCCCTCTATTGATCATTATATGGCAGGAACTGAAGGTCCTTCAACATGGGGACTATCTTCCTCTGGATGCTCCCTAAAATGTGGTGCTCAGACACAGTGCAGTGAATGTTGTTTGATAAGAGGAGGTCACTATTCAACTAACACCTTCTTATACCTGAAAGTTGGGCCTTTCAGTATCACTCAAGATCACATTAGCTTTTTTGGCTGCTAGATCACATTATCGATTCATACTGAGCTTTCAGTACCCCCAAGCCCCCAAATCTTTTACAAATTGCTATCTAACCAGACCTCTCCAGTATGTTTGTGAAATCAGTTATTTGAACCCAAGTATAAGACTTTACATTCATCCTTATTAAATTTCATTGTATTAGATATAGCTGAGTGTTCTCAGCTGACAGGATCTTTTTTATATTCTGACTGTTGCCCATTGAGTAGCTATACTTCTCAGTTTTGTGTTTCTTGTTCAATAAACTCCAAAGACCTATTAAGGCCATCACAACCTAGCCCCAACCTCTCTTTCTTATTGCACTCTAGAATCCAGTTAAACTGGCCATCTTTATATTTCTCATTCATGGCATTCTACCTCTGTTCTCTGTGCTTTTGTACTTGCTATCCCCTATGCCTAGAAGATACCACCCCCTCACCTGGGCCTCATAGAATCTCCAAATAACTTAAAGATGAAAATCAAACAGTATCTTTAGCAAGCCTTTCCTGATCTCCCCAACCGTTAGAGTCCTCCCTCCCTAACTACCTTATATTTAACTTTTTTTTTTTAAACCCTTGTACTTCGGTGTATTGTCTCATAGGTGGAAGATTGGTAAGGGTGGGCAATGGGGGTCAAGTGACTTGCCCAGGGTCACACAGCTGGGAAGTGGCTGAGGCCGGGTTTGAACCTAGGACCTCCTGTCTCTAGGCCTGACTCTCACTCCACTGAGCTACCCAGCTGCCCCCTTATATTTAACTTTTTAAAAAATTTATTCTGTCTCTATATGTGAGGGGGTATATTTTGTCTTCCCTTGACTGAATGTAATCCTTGAGAGTAGAAATTGTTTTGGTTTTGTATTTGCATTCCATTGATTGTATTATCTACAGGTTTTAATCATTCTGTTTATACACTTATCAACTTTATTAATAAAAACTTTAACATAAAAGAAAACACACGTTAACAGAAGGCCAAGCACACATTCCTTGGACATGTCACCAGATATCTCCTTTCGAGTTCACATTAAATCATTAACTACTAATTGGGTCTAGCCATTCATCGAGTTTGAAATCCAACCAAATGTACTATTATCTAACCAATATCTTGCCATATTTTTCATAAAAATAACATGAGACCTTATCAAATACCTTGTTAAAATTTAGATTAAATTCTTTAGCTTTTCCCTTATATATCAGTTTAGTAAATGTGTTAAAAGAAAATAAAAATTGTCTGGCATTACTTGATCTTTCATCATGTACCTCTTCTAAGGAGTTAGAAGGGATTAGAGTCTAAGCCCTTCAAAAGCAGCAGCAGAAAAACAAACAAACTTTTTAAACTATTCATTCTTGCTGATTTAGTGATTACACATAAAATGAAGTTTATCTAATGTATTATTTTGGCTAGGCAGTAAATTTTAATCATGGAATTAGGTATTAAAGGAATTCCAGCCATCAAAAAGTACAAAGCTATTAGGGCATGAGAAGGAGGCCACAGGGGTCATGAAATCAGATAATAATTAACAATCCTGAAAGTCATTTTTCCTGAGTTAATTATTTTAGAGACAATGATGGGGGAATGAATTGGCAAGCCTGCTTATAAGAGATAGCTTTATCAGTGTATTTAAAAAGAACATTGATCTGGGAAGCAAACTTTGTTCTAGTCCACAGGCTTTTCTGTGTTCCCTTGGGACAAATCACTTTCCTCTCTGTATCTCATTTTCCCTATCTGTAAGCATGAAGAGGTTGATGTCTAAGGTCTTTGAGTCCATGGATCTAAACCTGCATTCCATTAAGTGACCAATAGTGCTAAAAATACCTTCATATTAATATTTTTGTGCTTTAGCTCTCTTTCTCTGGCATTCTAGCATATAATATTTAACTTGTGCCAGACTTAAAATCAGAAGACAAGGATTAAAATTCAACTATATCATCAATTATTTGACATAAACTAAATTACCTAACCAGAGTGATCCTCAGTTTTCCCAAGTGTAAAGTCAGGGTAATACTTTTGTTTTCTGTTTCATAATAACATTAATAAAAAGAAGTACTTGGTCAATTAAAGTGCTATAGAAAACATAACTTATTTTTATCACTACTCTCCATCT
This sequence comes from Gracilinanus agilis, assembly GCF_016433145.1. NCBI lineage: Eukaryota > Metazoa > Chordata > Mammalia > Didelphimorphia > Didelphidae > Gracilinanus > Gracilinanus agilis. Next base: position 99,625,400 of record NC_058132.1, read on the forward strand.
TTATCATTTTTCTTTGCTAATCAAGTTTCTAAATAAAAAGTATATTAGCATCTGACTATTCCTTTGCAGTCTCCTTTGTTAGATCTTTATCCATGTAATGCTAATTTTGAGTTAATCCATGTCCCTATTGATGGCCCTTTTTTTTCTTCTCTTCCTATATTCTTTGGTGATCTCATCAGTTCCTATGAGTTAACTTGTAATCTTCATGTAGCTGATACGTGCAGATTTATATAACCAGCCCTAGTCTCTCTCATGAGCTGAAGTCCTTTATCACTACTACCTCCTGAAAATCATTAACAAGATGTCCTATAGGCAACTCAAACTTATTGTGTCCCAAACAGAATTCATTTTTATTCCTAAAACTACCTAATTCCCCCATTACTGTCAAGTGATCCATCATCCTCCCATTTTACTCAGGTTTTTGCAACCTCACTATGATACTTGACTCTTCATTCTTACTCCACTTATCCCATCTGTTGCTAAAACTTGTTTTTTCTACCTTCATAACATCTTTTGTTTATAGCTCCTTTTTACACACACAGTCATTACCCTAATTCAGGCCTTCATCACCTCTTGCCTGGACTCTTGCAATAACTTTCTGGTTAGTTTTCATGTGCCAAGTCTCTTTGTACTCTGATCTATCCTCCACACAGCTGACAAAAGGAATTTCCTAAAGTGCAGGCATGATCATGTCTCTAGCATAACAGAGGAAGTCTTCCATTTGCCATTTAAAGCCTTTCATAACTTAGTGCCTTCCTGCCTCTCTGGTCTTCTTACATTTATTCACCTCACGCGCTCTGTAATCCAGCTACATTGGCCTGCCTTCTGTTCTTTAAGCAAAGCACTCCATATCCTCCATTGGCTTTTTCTGTGACTGCTCCCCATTCTTGTGGATCCTTATCTATGCACTTATGTTTTCTGTGCCTCTTATTTATTTATATATACACACCAATTATATATATATATATATATATATATATACACACACACACATGCCTGATAACATGTATTGTTTCTCCCACTGGATTGTAAGCTCTCTGAGGACCAGCATCATTTTTGCACTTCTTTGTACCCCAGTTCTTACTTAGCAAAGTGCCAGGCATATACTAATCATGTAATAAATGCTTATTGATTAGGGGGAAACTTACTCTATGTCATTAGTATTAAGAAATATTTAATTGGGGCAGCTGGGTAGCTCAGTGGAGTGAGAGTTAGGTCTAGAGACGGGAGATCCTAGGTTCAAACCCGGCCTCAGTCACTTCCCAGCTGTGTGACCCTGGGCAAGTCACTTGACCCCCATTGCCCACCCTTACCAATCTTCCACCTATGAGACAATACACCGAAGTACAAGGGTTTAAAAAAAAAGAAATATTTCATTGAATGTTATATGGAAAATAAAGCAATGAGTAGAATATCCATTAGTTCATAACTCCACCAGCAATTCATTAATGTCCCAATTTTGCCACATCCCCTCCAACATTTATTACTCTCCCCTTCTATCATTTTAGCCCATCTTAACCTAGGAGGCAGAGCTTTCCATGATTTGGCTCCATCTTCTACCATTTTGCCAAACTAAACAACTTAGTGTTCCCGAAGTTATGCTGCCCTGTCCTTTTTCTACATATTTGTTCATATTGTCATTATACATGAAATGCTCACCTGTACTTCCCTGTCCTACTGGTGATAGATCCTTTTACATCCAGCCTCTGGTTACCTCAGCCAGGAATCATTCTCTGTCTTTTATGGAGTGACCCCTCTCTCTCCTTTGTACAATAGTTATTCTCATATGTGCCTTAGATTTCCTATTAAATTTTTAACTCTTTGAAGACAGACTTGGATCTTATTCATAAGAAAGAACTCAGACTGTGATAGGACCAAGAGCAAGCCATTGCACAGGTGCTTGCATGTTCTCCTCTGTAAAACAGGGAGAAAAACATGAACATTCCTTGTTTCATAGGCTTTATAAAACAATAGCTAGTATGAATTAATTAAATCAGTATTAAAATATAAATTGCAATGGAAGTGAGCTATGAATATAACTTTTGCCCTTCTGGGTTCACAGAGGCCAGTTTATACTTCTCATGGACTTCATAATGTACATTGCACATTATTCAGACTTGTTTTATGTGTTTTAACTAAACTTTTGTCTCCTCCAGGTGACTAGGAAAGCATCTTACACATAGTAGATGTTTAATCAGTGTTTGTGGAATTGAATTATTATTCATCTTTGCAACCCTAGCACTGTGTACATGAGCTTTCACATTGCATGTAGTTGATGCACTTCTATTGAATTGTTGAGTAAGATGTAATTCCCAGCTTTGAGGAGTTCAGTCTAATTCAAAAGGCCTAAGCCAAGCAAATAAATGCATAATATATTACAAAAAAGATAGGAAACTAAAGAGGTGTATGGGAAAAGTGGACTTGGGGATTTTGACATGATCCTATAATTTCCTTAGTAGGTAAGCACATCCATCTTATCTTCTAAAAAAACTTATCAATGAAAGCTCTTCCCAGTGATAAAGTTCAAGGAACAAGGTGTATGATTCTGTTCAGTCCATGCCCACACTTACCAGGCATCTATTACAGAGGATACAAAGTGAAAAGGAAACAGCCTCTGTCATCAAGGAGTTTATAATCTACAGGGTGGGAGTGGGGGGACGGGATTCAGCATAATTGTAGAGTAAGTAAAGAGCAAAGTAACCCAGGGTATTTTCAGAAAGGAGATTGTGCTTTACTGGGCTCTCAGGAATAACTTTGTTTAGGAATTAGTACTTGAGCTGTTCTTTGACACAGCAAAGGAGGGAATGCATGACAGGTATGAGGCAACACTTATACCTCAGAACTGGGGGATGAAACGTTGCATATAGGATTCTGTTTCCCAGTTGACCAGTTCTACTGGAATGGAGAATATGTGAATAATACTACTACTAATAGTAATAATAATAATAGTTCATATTTATATAGCTCTTCAAAGTTTGCAAAGCTTTTTACAAATATTATCTAATTTTATTCTCACAAAAACCTTGGGGGGGGGTAGATGCTGTTATTCTCATTTTATAGATGAAGAAGCTGAGATTCTGAGAGTATATGACTTGTTCATGGTCCCACAGTGAATAAACATTAGAAATAGGATTTGAAGCCAGCTTTCCTGACTCCACATTTAATATTCTTTCCATGTTACCATAGAAAAGGAAAAAAGTGGTTGAAACAGAGGATAAGTTATCAAAAGAAGCTAACAAACAAATGAATAGAAAGATAACTAGAATGAGATAAGTTGCTAGACTGCAGGCTCCATCAGCTAAGTTCATGTTGTGAATATTCTGATGAGCTCTTTGTGATCTGAAATTTTTCCTAGGCCATTTTAAGTAGCTTTCTTATGCAGCCTGTGCCTCTTATCTAGTGTGTTATGGATGAACATCACAATTCCTTCATTCTTTGGTTAGCTCACTTGTTCCTGTGCCTCTGCTTGCCTCTTGCATATGTGGGCAGCAAATTTAACTGTGAAACCATTGTCATGTTTCCATGATCTGTGTGCAGCTGGCTTTGCTGAATGCTTTCATTTATTTTCATCTTGCATTTACCATTTTAGATCTATGATTTGATTTTTCAGTCCTAACTTTTTCAGCAAACTTATAGGAGGCAGATTATATGTAAAACTGTAGTTGGCTGTCAGATTTTACAAGGTATCAATACTTAAACTTTTTAACAAATGACCCCATAATCTCTTTTATTCTGCAAGTCATATATATTTTATACTGCTAGTCCCAATCTATTTTATTTGAATATTCCATAGTTATAGAACCACAAAGCTAGAAGGGAATTTAGAGACAATAATTACGATGACATCGTCTTCATCATTATCATCATTGTTATCAGTGGAATAGAAATAAGTCCTGTGATTTCATTGGTAAAGAGAACTCCTCCTTTACGATGTCCTTCTCCAGTACCTCATCTTATTGCAGAGGTGACTCTGGGTTCTTGAAAGTTCAGAAGAAATACAAACTCTTGACTGGTTCTATCATGCTTAAAAAGGCTTTGAGCCCCAATGACAAACAAATAAGTATTTTCCAAGGACCAAACTATGTAATACAGAGAGGTATTTAATTAACCAAGAATTTGTCTACCTAGTGACGAATTTTATTCATTTTTAGCCATAGCAACCCAAGAAAGAAGGAAAGTTTTTCAAATGGCCCCCAGTACTTGTGGCACCCCTTCTGCTTCTGTACAAGTGGTAGAAAGACAAGAATAAGAGCAAAGGATGTTAAGAATCACACAAATTTATCACACAACCATCAACAAATGTTGACTCTCTAAATGTGAGATCCTTGTCCAGTGATAAAGCCGACCTATTTTTAGAGGAGCTAAATCCTATCTGCATATGGGATATATATAAAAATATATATGAAAATGCTATAAATTAAACCAGAAGAGAGAAATTACAGCTAGCTCAATTTAGGAGAGCTTATGTGTGTCAGTGAAGACTTGACACATGTGCCCTGGCATGCTGGAGTGGGCTGCTCCATTTCCCCACTCCACCACGCTTGAGGACATATTTTGCATGCCACATCCCTCTGTCCTGCAGACCAATGTGAGCACTTCCTCCCTCCACTGTTTGGGGTAATGTTGGATGAGGGGAGGCTCACAAGTGGCTTGAAGGTGCAGTTTGGGCATTCAGTCTTGAAAAGGTTCACCAACTGGCTTATAGGTGCTCCTTTGAGAGGCAAAGAAAAGAGTTGGGAGATTGGGTTTTATCATATGCCAAGCTACAAGAAATATTTCATGGATTTTTTTAGAATTCAATATTAGTGTACTTCAGTATTAAAATATTTGCAAAAAGACTATTGTGGAAATCACAGAAGCTTCTGCACTCTCAGCAGTTGCTAAGAAAGAAATTGTAGAGAAATTCCACAAGCAATTTGATGAAACTCTCCAAATCACATCTGTATACACTCTGCTATTTGGTGATGTTAGTAAAAAGGCAAATATAGGGAGAAAAAATTGGGAAAATAATGTTCTGGGGGGAAAATGAGGGATCAGAAAACTAATGGTTACCCAGAAGTTTCAGGCTTCTGTATCATGGATATTTTATTTGAAAAAAGAATGAGTAGGCAATACATATAGAAAGCTCTGAGAAATGCCACAAAGGATGAAATACATTGTATTTTAATGGACAGTAAAAGACTTGGTTGCTGTGGCAGTTATCTGTGAGTCAGCTGTCCATATACAATTAGACCAGCTCAGCAGTGTTAAGATCAGAACTTGCAAAAAGACCAGAAGAGAGAATTAATAGTGAAAAACATGCATTGTATATAATTAAAATTATTTAGCTCTGAATTACATAAATAAGTAATTGAACATTTTTACATGAGAAATGAGCCATAGAAATATTTGACTTTGACATGCACTTATAATTTCATCCAAAAGTTTAACCAGTGTTAAGTTAATTGCCACAGCAAGGAGAACAAAAGATCCCAGAATGCACCTTAGTCAGCAAACATCTGACTTAACTTGCCAGACAGAATGAGAGAGTTGCTTAAGGCAATACCAATTTAGAATAAAACATCATCTATATAATCTTATGAAGAAGGATGATGGACAATTATGAGCAGTGTTGTCACATAAAGCAGAATGGAATAGAGGGCAAACCCAGTATGGCAAAATATCTGATTAAGCAAAATCATCCTAAGGGTATTCAAGGATGAAAATGGAAGGAGGAGTACAAACAGAAGAAAAATGGAAAAGATTTGCCAAAATCATTTTAAAAAACTATTTTTCCATAAAGATAATGCAGTGACCATATTTGGACCTTAACATCACAGTCCCTGACAGTCCCTGAGGAACTTATAGAGGAGAAAGAAGTAGTGCTGAAGAGAACAGGCAGGAAAAAGCAGTCAGATTGGATCAAGGTAGAAAGGAAATTTGTGCCTGAAGTGATGCAGAGTAAGGGCATTGGGGGCCTAATAAATACCTTAAGGAGGTGAAGATGAAAAAAATGCAGAAGAAAATCTTGGGGCTTATGAATTCCCTCAAAAAAGGGGACGAAAGGAATAAACAGGTATGCTTACTCTTCCCACCTATCCAGGAATCTTTATGAGAGTTACATATTCACATATCTTTGATGGCTACCTGACTCTGTTTAGTATCCTAGATGGAGTATCAGTAGGCTTTTGCATAGATTTTTTTGTGCTCCTTTTAACTGATATTTAACAATAAACTACATCTTTACCACCTCACAATTAACTGAAAGATGTAGTAAACATAAGATACCATTGTCCTTATTGTTTATTGACCAGGAAAAGCATTTGATTGGCTAGAACAGAACTCTTCAGCAGGGTGTATATCCCATCCATGCTTTAAAATTATATAGGATTCCTAGGAAGATGCAAGAACAGAAATTATTCTAGTCAATGACCTCCTGATAATAAACTTCAGCGAAGGCATAAAATAGGGAGATGTATGTTTGACAAAGCTTATTTCCTACTGCAATTAGGGAAACCCAGTGAAGTGTCCAAATCGAGGAGGCATTCCCTATGGATGATGAAGTCCTCCAGATAACTCCTTTGTGGATGACATTGAACTGACTGCATCAGGACACAAGACTTTGTAGAGCTTCCTAGAAAAACTCTGTAATCATTGAAAGAAATTTGACCTATCCATCCACACAGAAAAGAACAAGCGGATAAAGAAAGTCTGTTGCTGAGATTTCCACATACATTTGGATGGATACTTTATAGTGTTTGTTGTACAGTCATATGTGTAACTGGACAGGCAGTATAAAAGGACCCTGAGCTGGGCTGTTGTTTTGGGGAAATTGCAAGGCTCTTTTACAGACCTCAAACTTCCTGTGAAAGACGAAAGGTGTTTTTTTTGTCCTGATGATGACATTTTAGGGATGGTGTTCAATGGCAGTGAGAGGTGGAACATTTCTAAATGACTAAAGAATGTCACACGGAGAAGGCAGTGGAAAGGCATGTGCTTGGTATGAGTAGTCTGCTACACACAGCCAATGAGGAACCAGAAGAAGGATAGGTATCGACTATATGATGGAGGGATGATGTGACAAGATGAGAAAGGTGGGCCAATTATCTGGCTAGAAAGAGAACTGTAAGATGGGAGGCCAGAATGTTCCACTGCTGCCCTCTGATGCTGGACCAAGTAGATTCCTACCTCCAATAGTTATTAGCTATGTGACTGGAAAGTCCCTTGTCTCTGAACCTCAGTTGTGATAACACTTGCACCATCTAGCTCACAGAACTGTTAGGAAGATAGATTATATCACAGACATGAAGGCACTTTACAAACCCCCAGGGCTTCATTTATCAGCTGTGCTTCTAAAAGTTCCTGCCTCAGATCTGATGTTGGCAGCAGCACAGTGAAATTGAATATGTTCTTCCCATTTATTTTTCATTGAAATCTCTGTAGGAGATCTCAGTATTATTTGCTGCAGGCAGATATTTTCTATTCTTTTCAAATATGGGAAACTCTGGAAGGATGTGCTAATGGTCAAGAATAATAAAATGCCTTTGGTCAGTTTGAGAAGGGCCAGTGCAGATTTTGTGAGATCGTCACAGCAATGCCATAAGTTTGATGATTTGTTGCAATTTACAGAACTGAGCTATTCTTTCTGTGGGTGCTCAATAAATACTATACCTACTGATTGGCAAGTCATTGCCACCTACCACAATGGCCCAATCAGAATAGCAGCATTGGTTATCATAAAATGTAAAAACTAGAAGTAATCTTAGAATATAAATTATCTTTTTTATTATTAGAGCTAGAAGTATCCTTAGGGATCAGCTAGTTAAACTCCCTCTTTTTACAAATGAGAGAACTGGTTCAGAGACTAAAATAAGTCCCTTAAGTCCTTTTTCAACTATACCATGCTATCTTATAGCAAGGTTCTCCTACTTAACTCTTTTCTGTAAATACCACTGCTTCATCCTATCTGGGGCTGGTGAATAAGCACATGTTTATGTCAGCAAGGGTAAAAAAAAATCAGTGCTTGGGACCATGCCATATGATCAATATGTAAACATAAGTATGATAAATATAAAGGTGGTCTCATCCTTCAAGTCATAGTTCAAATGCACCTATTTTATTCATCTTTTCCCTGATCCTTCCTCCATTCAAGCAAGTGAACTCTGTTGAACTTATAATAGTATTTGTACTATATTGTAAGGTTTGCAAAACACCCTTCTAATAATACCTATTAGAATATATTATTTTATATGTATATGAAATTTCATTTGATCATGGACCTTTATACACTAAAGTCCTCCTATAATGCCTCATGAACACATTTTAATAGAGCTTTATAGTGTATGGACTCAGATCCTGAATTTTCAAAAGCTTTGTCAGTGGGACAAAAGTTCAGCAAGTCCTATTAAATTATAAATGATATTAAAGACATGAAGGCCATGGTCTGTGCCTTTTGTCTGAGGACTGGCTTACCAAGAGCAGAAAGGCTCATCCTCAGTAGGTTGGTCACCAGGTAATAATTTTTTTTCAGCCATAATAACTCACTAAAAAAGCAGAATTGCTATCTGCATCAGAAAAAGGGAATACTCTCAAAAGTGAGATTACAAATCATTGATGAATGAGAGCATGGCATGTTTTTATAGTGGTTTTCAATCACAAAGTGGCTTACCAAATAATAAATGTTGGAGGGGTTGTGGCAAAATTGGGACACTAATGCATTACTGGTGAAGTTGTGAAGGGATCCAACCAACCATTCTAGAAGGCAATTTGGAATTATGTCCAAAGGGCTTTAAAAGAATGCAGACCGTTTAATCCAGCAATACCACTACTAGATTTGTATCCCAAAGAGATAAAAAAATGGGAAAGGGCCTGCTTATACAAAAATATTTATAGCTGTGCTTTTTGTTGTGGCAAAGAATTGGAAACTAAATGGATGTCCTTCAATTGGGGAATGGCTGAACAAATTGTGGCATATGATGGTGATGAAATACTATTGTACTATAAGGACTGATGAACAGGAGGATTTCAGAAAGACCTGGAAAGATCTACATGAATTGATACAGAGCAAAATAAGCAGAACCAGGAAAACATTGTACATAGTAACAGCAATATTGTGGAATGATCAACTGTGATAGACTTAGCTACTCTCAGCAATACAATGATCCAGGACAATTCTGAAGGACTTATGACAAAGAATGCTATCCACCTACAAAGGAAGAACTGTTGAAGTAGAAATACAAATGAAAACATGATTTCTCACTTGTTTATTTGGGTATAATGATTTGGGGTTTGGGTTTTATAAGATTATTCTCTTACAAAAATGAATACTATGAAAATTTGTTTTGAGTGACAATACATTTATAACCCAGTGGAATTGCATGTCAACTCTGGGAGTGGGGAGGGAAGAGGGGAGGGAGAGAACATGAATCATGTAACTTTGGAAAACTTATGTGGAAATTTATTATTGGAATAAAATAAAGATAAAATCTTTTTAAAAAGTGGTTTTCCACCTTGTAATGTCGACTTGCTACTGGGCCCTGGGGATCCCTTTTCCTCTAAGGGGTCCTTAAATCTGGGCCTGTAAACTTGGACTGGGCTTAGTCCTTAGGGAATTTGACCTCTGGAGAGAGGAATGGGATTCATTTTCTTTTATTTTTTGGCAGCCATCCTTGGGGAGGTAGGATGGGGAAGGTAGAGACCAAGAGATCACCTACATTCTGCTGCATCATCCTAAAGCACCAAGCCCTTCATTGCTGAGACAGAATACCCATGGATCACTAAAAGTGGCCTAAAGTCCAGTAGATAAGGCAAGGAAGAAGCTCACATTTGCCACCATTACACATACATTGTTTAACTTGATTCTTATAGCAAATCTATAACACTGATAGTGCAAGTGATATTATCCCCATTCTGCAGATGAGGAAACTGAGACTCCAGGGGTTATGCCATCCCTAGATTCCCACACCTTGAGGGAGGTAGAGCCTTGAACTCTAGCCCTCCAACTTCTTGCCTAGTGCATTATCCACTACAACACACTGTTCTTCTGTATTGGACTTGAAAAAAATAGTCTGTTCTCCAATTTTGGTATGATAGAGGTTTGGAAACAAGAAACTTTGTACCGAAATATATTTATATAGAAATACGTGTACCCAGAAAAGAGATTAAACTAGTTGTACTTGGCTCTAGAGGACAGGACTAAAATAGTATTAGAAGATACAGGAAGATAGATTTCAATTCAATGTCAGGAAAAACTTCTGAGCAGTTCAGAAGTGTAATGAACTACTTTGTACCAGGATGACAGGACCTTCCATTTTAGAATCAATACAGATTGTGTTGGTTCCAAGGCAGAAGAGCAGTATGGGCTAGGCAATGGGGGTTAAATGACTTGTCCAGGATCACACAGCTAGGAAGTATCTGAGGCCAGATTTGAACCCAGTCTGTATGTCTGGCTGTCAATGCATTGAGCTACCTAGCTGCCACCCTACCCATATCAATTTTAAAGCACTTTATTTAAAGGCCTTTTGTGAACTACAGTATTCTAATAATTCTATTTTTTCATGTTCCTGTCTTTGTATACTAAATTTCAAGCTCCATAAGAATGAGAATCATATATTACTTATCTAGTAGAGCTATTATTTTGTAAACTCTTCCATGTGATACTGTAAAATTAAGTTTTATTTTCAATTCCAAATTCTTTCCCTCTCACTTATTCCTCCCCACCCATCAAGAACATAAGAAAAGCAAAACCTGTTACAAATATGCAGTCAAAAAAAGCAAACTCCTAAATTACCCATTCTCCTTCTCCACCAAAAAAAAAAAAAAAAAGAAAGGAAAGGAAACATTTCAGTCTCTACTCTGAGTCTAACACTAATCTTTCTGGAGGTGACTAGTATATTTTATCATGAGTCCTTAGGAATTGTGATTGGTCATTGTGTTGATCAAAATTTCTAAGTCATTCAAAGTTGTTTATTTTTACATTGTTATTATATAAATTGTTCTCCTGGTTCTATTTATTTCAGTCTTCATCAGTTCATATACATATTCCCAGGTTTTTCTAAAGCCATTCCTTTCATCATTTCTTATAACACAATAGTATTCTATCACATTTATACCATAATTTGTTCAGCCATTTGTCAATTTTTGACCTTTGCCACCATAAAAAGAACTACTATGGATATTTTTGTATATATGAGCCTTTTTCTTATTTCTTTGATCTCTTTGGGATATAGATCTATTAGCAATATCACTGGGTCAAAGGCATTATGCAATTTAATAGTTTTTGGGGCATAGTTCAAAATTGCTTGCCAAAATGGCTGGATCAGTTCACAGTTCCACCAATTAATTAACATGCCTATTTTCCCATAGCCCCTTCAGCATTTGTCATTTTCCTTTTTTTTTTTGTCAGCTTCATCAATCTGATAGGTGTGAGATGGTGCCACAGAATTGTTCTAATTTGCATTTCTCTAGTTTTTAGTGGTTTAAAGAATTTTTATATGACTACTAATAGCTCATGTTTCTTCCTCTGAAAATTACCTGTTCATTTCCTTTGACAACTCATCATTTGGGGAACCATGCAATCTTTTAAAGAGTGGTATCATGGTAGAGATAGAATCTCTTCAGATTTAAAATAATCAGAGGGACTATCTCGTACTATTTTAGGAAGTTCAGGAGTCTGATAATCCACACTAAATCTGAGTCAAGTAGAAAATAAGTTATTTTGGGGCATTCATTTTTTTCTTTCTTTTCCAAGCACACAGTACAGTACCTTTATGTATAATTATTCAATCAATGAGTAAACATTTATCAAACACCTACTATGTGGCAGGTGCTATGCTAAGCTCTGGGAATTAGAAAAAAAATTTAAAAGAGGCAAATGATAGTCCCTGACCTCAAGGAGTTTATACTGTAATGGGGGAAACAACATGCAAATAAATATATACAGAATAAATAATTAACTAAGGGAAGTCACTAGAATTAAAAGAGGTCAGGGAAGATTTCCTGTAGAAGATGGGGTTTTTGTTGGGACATAAAGGAAGGCAGGGAGGTCTGTAGTTAAAATGGAGAAGGGAGAACTTTCCAAGCTTGAATGACAACCATAGAAAATAATGAGATCTGAGAGATGGAGTGTCTTGTTTGTGGAACAGCCAGGAAGCCAGTGTCACTGGATCAAAGAGTATGTAGTGGGGAGTAAGGTGAAAAAAGACCGGAAAGGTAGGAGGAGGCTAGATTAGGATGGCTTTGATTATTGCATTGAATCATAAAGGGAGCTCAGAGTCCTGCTTGTTTGGCCCATCCTAAGCCTCCATAGCATACTCAACAAGTAGTCCTGCAGTTTTTTCATGAAGACAAATAGTGAAAGGAAACTCATCACCTCTTAAGGCCACCCATTTTACTTTTATTTGGCTGTGATAATCATTAGGAAGATTTGTTGTGTGTCAAACCTAAATTGCTTCTCTTTCAGAGCTATTTTCTCATTGGGTTGGAACACACATCACACCTTTTGGCCTAGAGTTACCTCTGCCGTGTAGAATGGTAGGAATCATCAGAGAGACCCACCATAGAGGCAGCAGGCAGTGGCCACCAAGTATTAGACTGCCTTTCGCACCTCTTCTTTGGTCTCCCTAACACCATGCAGGGCCCTTTGCATAGAACAAAACTCAACAAGTGTTTGTTGATATTTTGATAGCAGTTGCTATATCAAAGAATTAATCATTATCTTCTTCTCTTCCCCTGTTGTAATCAACTGTGGGAACTGTGCCTCAAATTTGGCACCTACCCACCATTTTAACCAGAACCTTGAGGCTGATTTAGCTTCTCCATATTTGACACTCCTCATGCATTATGGCTAGCAAATGCCTACATCCTGTTCCTCAGAAGTCCTGATTCATGTTTGGAGCAAAACCACCTTCTCTTTGTTTCTTCTTCCTATGTTCTCAGTCCTGCCCTCCTCAGCCAAAATCTCTCCACTCCCTATCCTATTCTGCCTCCCTCTCCCTGTGCCCTCTGGAATGTTCCTGTTATTAACCAACTCCCCATCTCTCACATTCTTTCCATCTTCTGATGTTCATTGAAGCCCAGCTTTCTCTGGAAGACATCTCTTAGAGCCATTTCTAAGGGAACTTACTCCTTCTCTTACCCCATTGGATACATAGGACCAACAGCAAGTACATACCTTGATTGGGCTATATTACCTGCAAGTATTCCACAGCCATGTCCACAAACTTCAAAACACTTCTCATCATCTTTTATCATTCTGTCTCTGACTCTTGTGACTCCTAACCTGTTTTGTCTTCAGTATAACTTCTGAATCCTCCATCTCTTTTTCAGGACATTACTCTGCACTTCCCCCTTCATTGTATCAATCTTACTGCGCTTCATCAGCCCTGTGACACTGGCCTCCTTTGCCATTCTAGGAACTAGAAAGCTCTCTCAGCTTTGGGCATCTTCTCTGGCTATCCGCCATGCCTGGAATGCTCTCCCTCCTCATCTCCGCCTCCTGGCTTCCTTCTAGTCCCATCTAAAGTCCTTTCTTCTACAGGAAGCCTGTCCCAGCCCCCTTTTTCATTCTTGTGCCTTACTTCAGCCAGTTATTTCTTATTTATTCTGTACCTGGCATTTTGTACATGACACATACTGGCAGTTAATAAACACTAACACTCTGGTGGTACTCTTCCCTTCCCAATTAAACCCTGTAGTGAATTACTTCAAATCTACAATAGCCCTATGCTTTAATCCTGTGCCCACTTGTCCTACCACTGAGAATGATTTGCCAAGCCTCATCCTTGGGTTACAACAGCCAACCTCCTCCTCTGACCTTACTCATGTGCTGCTGAAGGAAATCATGATGATCAGGCCAGTGACAAGTTCATGTTATGTAAACTGAACTCTCCTTGCAATCAGTCTATTCAACAAACATTTGTTAGGAGCTTTATGCTGAGAAGATAAAGAAAGACAAAAACAAAACAATAGTCCCTGCTCTCAAAGACCATGCATTCTATTGGTGGAGACAAAACATAAATATTCAAGTACATTCAAGATGTGAGCTCTCTCTCTCTCTCTCTCTCTCTCTCTCTCTCTATATATATATATATATATATATATATATATATATATATATATATAT